>NW_021482060.1:0-1202 GCF_001605985.2 Dendrobium catenatum | reverse complement strand
TACGTGCAATATTTCCATATAAAGTTTGGGGAAATTGACGACTTCTTGGTTGATAGGGTCCCTTCAATAGATATGATCTCCGGATCTTATCTCTATCATTTACATCATAACTCCAAATTGGAAGTCGGAGTCCTGGATCTGCTGGGAGATTATTCATATCAATTTATATTCGCTCTTTCCTCTTTAAATAACGCTCCATTTTTTTAACCCTAGAATAAAATTTATTACCAAGGAAAATCAACCATCAAATAAAATATTTACATAATAACAAACAAGTATTAATATAATAAAAACTTTGAGACACTTTGATACTCAAGAAACATAATACCAAATTAAACCCACTGACATTTATTATGCAAAATCAGTAAAAGCTGAAATTTAAAATGATGAAACGTAAGAAATATTGGCTAAAAACATAGTAGGGAGAATTGGAGAAATAAGAATGACATTAGATTTATGTGAAATAAGAAAGACAGTTAACAATAATTGAATGCTCACCTGATTTCTATGAAATCAAGAAGCACAATTCCTTCAAAGGCACGAACAAGCCCTAAACGACAGCACAATTACTTCAAAAAATGACGACAGCACAATAAGAACAAGTGAACGACAACACAATTCCTTCAAAGCTGCAAGAAAAAGAACAACATGAGTAAAAAAGGTTATTTAGCATAAGAACAGAGTAAAAAGAAGTAAAAATCAAGAGGAAAGCTAGAGTTTGTGTTGATTCACTGAATCGGAGAATTGGTTCGCACAATAAGCCTGAGTAAAAAGGTTTCCTTCATAAATCAGAAGGAAGGGGTTTAAAAAGGTTTAAGAATAAGGTTATTTGCTAAGAACAGAGTAAAAAGACAGCACAACCGAAGATTTAGAACCAGTTGCGTCGCCGGGCGTTCGCGAGTTACGACATTGCGTTATAAAAACTGGAGGAGAGGGGAAAATTACTGAAGACAAAAGCTACTACTATCGCCTCCTCTGATTCGAGCGTCAAGAAGGAAAAAATCAATAGGAAAGCCGGAGATTAAAGAGGGTGATCGCGTTCGCCGTTCGAAGCTTTCAGAGGAGAGGGAGAGGTTTTATGTTTCGGTTCAGGATTTAGGCGAAATAGGTGAAATCGGGCTGAAAAATCAGATTTTAGGGCAAATTTTAAGCTATTAGATGGGAAAATTACCTAAAAGCCCTTACACTTAAATGAAATTTAC
>NW_021482059.1:0-340 GCF_001605985.2 Dendrobium catenatum | reverse complement strand
TATCCCGGCCTGGATTGGGGAGCCAGCTAACCACCTAAGCGCTTTAAAACCATGTATCCAGTCTCTTATGAAAGATAGGTAGGGATGTTGTTTAAGTTTTAAGAAATTAAGGGCCGACATCTAAGACAGATCCTAATTGGCCCCTTGAATTATGTAGGGTGAAAAATGTCTAGAAATGCAATTAATATTTTAGATTATTTTTAATTTGTATCTAATGCAATGCATGCTAATTGACTCGAATGCATAAAATGATAATGAAGAAGTTTAAAAATTTAGGCTTAGAAAATAAATTTTTCCGTAGAAATTGCACAACTTCCCCTTGACAGAACTGCACCCTCAT
>NW_021482058.1:0-225 GCF_001605985.2 Dendrobium catenatum | reverse complement strand
TAGTTGTTTAACAATTTATTTGTGATTATTTTATATTCAATGCGATTGATATATTTGATTAGTTCTAAAAAGACTAAAAGAGTTTAACAATCCTTCTGATTTATATAATATAATTAGTGCAATCACATGCTTTTATATTAATGTTATTATCTTTATTAGAATTAGTTTGTTTCTAGGGCATCACGCCCGTGTCGGCTGGGCTTCGTTCCCGCTCGCGAAGGCTGG
>NW_021482057.1:0-246 GCF_001605985.2 Dendrobium catenatum | reverse complement strand
CTTCAACCAATAACACATTGTCTATAAAAAAGTTTTTGTAATTACCAATCATACCAGATCCAACCACTTTCTTTGTGGTGTTATCTCCAAGTGTAACCATGCCTCCATTCCTGGCTTCTAGCGATATGAATTATGCAGTATCTCTAGTCATATATTTTGAACATTCGCTATCCAGGTACCATATGCTCCCACGAGGTCTTGTATGAGATCAATCCTCTTCTTGATCTGAGTGATCCATATTGTCTG
>NW_021482056.1:0-265 GCF_001605985.2 Dendrobium catenatum | reverse complement strand
GAAGAGGCCTCAGCATCGTATTTCCTAGGCGCAGCAGACTCTCTGGGCAGGGCAATGGTATTTGCAGTCACCACAGAGATCTTCCTTCCAGTGACAACCCTTTTTGCAGTAAGGGTCTCAGATTGAGACAGTCTCCCAAACACAGAAACTCTTCCATGGGCAGCGCCTCTAGCAATAGTTCTTTCAGAGTGAGACCTTCCAGAAAATTCTTCAGAGTTTATGCAGTTTACAGGGACGGCTGCAGCCCTTGCAGTAGCTGCTGAGA
>NW_021482055.1:0-351 GCF_001605985.2 Dendrobium catenatum | reverse complement strand
TAAGCTTGCTTAAGCAAATCTATCATGTATTTATAATATTTAAAATCCTTTTATCTCATCAAGATCCCTCGTTACTCTTGTTATTGATTATTGATTCTGTATGTGTTAATTCTTCTATATGTTAGAGAGAGAGCCCATATTCTCTAATATCTAGAAGATATACTCACAACTAAGCACTTTTTAAGAGTTGTAAAAGAAAATGGAGCTTGCAAAAATAAAAAAAAATTGGCCAATGATGCCAACAAAAGATGCGCAATGACACCAAATTGAAAAATTATATATCAAAAAGCAAAAGATGTGCACAAGCACCAATCAATTGACAAGATGCATAAAATGAGCCCACTAAAAAAC
>NW_021482054.1:0-228 GCF_001605985.2 Dendrobium catenatum | reverse complement strand
ATTCGTGACTTGAATTGTTGTGCAACGTTCATTATTTCGAAGATAACATACAAGTTCAACATTGCATGTCTCATAATCATGGTGTAATTCTCAAAGAATTCTTACATTTATCTTTCATTTTGTTGAAGAAGTTATTGAACTAAATGGAGATTGATTCTCTTGTAGCGACTCTCTCAATTTACCTTAGTTATCCATAGATGATACCATTAGATTTAGCAATCTCATGTG
>NW_021482053.1:0-270 GCF_001605985.2 Dendrobium catenatum | reverse complement strand
TCGAGTCCGTCGAATCAATTTCTGTGTCCGCGCCATCCGTAGGATGAAAGGGACTGATATCAGCGACGTTGAAGGTTGATGACGTAAAGACGTCGGAAGGTAGCTCTACGACGTAAGCATTGTCGCTGATCTTGTGTTTGATGGTTATCGGTCCTAGCTTTCTTGGAGCAAGCTTTGAATAAGTGCCGGCTGGGTACCTTTCCTTCCTCATACGCACCATGACTAGATCGCCAGGTTGGAATGTCATGTGTCTTCGGTGGGTATCTGCCG
>NW_021482052.1:0-310 GCF_001605985.2 Dendrobium catenatum | reverse complement strand
TATAGACCCAAACAATAGAATTAAACTGAAGCGTGAATTATAATGTGAACCCCAACAAGTGTCTTCTGATCTTTGAAGAGCAATTTTTTTATTTAAATTGTGACCTTTTGCAACTCCTCCACTTTCTAGTTGCTCAATTATTTTGTCATAATATTTTTCTCTTAGTATATCTCTTCTTTTGCATGAACTATCAATAATATTTAACATAATATTAAAATTATTAAAGAATAAAATAACTTGGACATGATTTATTTCAACTAATGCTAATTGGAGTTGGTGTACAAAATAATGCACATAATAAGTTGAATAA
>NW_021482051.1:0-459 GCF_001605985.2 Dendrobium catenatum | reverse complement strand
TCGTGGGTTGGCTTTATTAAAGGTGCTTATTCAAAAAAAAAAAAAAAGCGTAGGCCCCTAGTAAGTCAGTACTATCATTCATGGTTAATCGTATGTTTGATCTTATCTGCTCTCTCATCGGCTTGCATGCATATAGTCTAAAGGCCTATGACATTTTTGTCCTATGGGATAATAAGATCGCGCTCTTTACATTCTAACCCCCGCTTGCATCATCTTTTCGGAAACCCATAGAGAAATAAAGATTGGATGTTCTACTTAGAGGGAGAGGACATTACTTAATATGAAATTAAGCTCTACAGAAACTAAAAAGGGTACACGCTGAGTTACATAGTAGTGTACTTTCTCTATAACTAGAGGAGAAGAATTTCTACAAAGACCATGGAAGTAAGTAAGGGCAGATCAAAACTACCAAGGAGGAGAAGACTTTCCAATGATTCACAGTTAGGCAGAACATCAAAA
>NW_021482050.1:0-513 GCF_001605985.2 Dendrobium catenatum | reverse complement strand
GACAAGGATAGCTGCCAACCCTCTGCATCTGTAAGCAAACCAACACTGCCTTTTTGGTTGAACACTGTTGGAGGGGAAACTGTAGTAGTTGACTCTGTTTTCAGCCCCTTGGTAGGGATTTCTTCCATATGAATCACTTTAACAGATCCCTGTGATGGGTGTGCTAAGTATGCATCAGGAAGACTCATTCTACCAGATTTGTACTCACTTTCAACCCAATCCTTAAAGACATAACAATCTTCTAAAACATGACCCAACATCCTATGATAAGGGCAATAATTTGGTTCATTGCTCTTATCAACATCTTCTGGTCTTTTGGGTTTAGGGAGTTGGAAATTATCATCTTGTATCAAAGACTTAAAATTTTTTTTTGTGGCATCTCTCCTAAAAGAGTACTGTTGGTTAATCTTTTCTGTCAATCCCTTTGGATCAGGCTTTTTGGCTGCCCTCTCCTTATCCTTTCTAGGCTGCTGCTTAGTGATCTTTCTAGGCTGCTGTTGCTCAGTGATCTGA
>NW_021482049.1:0-375 GCF_001605985.2 Dendrobium catenatum | reverse complement strand
CAGCACGGCCCGGTGGTAAGCCACAGTGAAATCAAACTTAGGGAAGTAGCCGCCCCTCCACGCCCCTTTTCTTTTCCACTTCCGCGCACCTGAATCAGCTGATCCCAGCGCGCAAAGAAACGCCACAACAAAATTCTCATTAAGCGAATCTCCAACAAACCCAATGCGCCGCCCCCTCATAGCGTCAAGGAAGGCCGCCGGATCGATCCGCGGCAACGGCAAGCCACCGCATCCTTCAGGAATCCATACCCAAGCGTTAATCGCCTCCATGTTCTTCCTCGCGTTGCGGAGACAGTTCCATGCATTGCGATGAAAAGAGCACGAAGCGTCGTAGAGTGGACGGCTGTGATTTTTGTATCGGGAATCGTGGGTCCA
>NW_021482048.1:0-307 GCF_001605985.2 Dendrobium catenatum | reverse complement strand
TTTCAATCAATATCTGGGTGTAGTTAACGAAGCAAAGAAAAAAATATTGTTCTGTGATGTGTGTTGGCAAATGGAGACAATAGCGAACGGTATTTTTGTTTGTCCTAGATGCAAGATTGACACCGGGTGGAAGTATCCAGGTTGGTTTAGCTAATCAAATCAAGAATAAAAACGTTTATTCTTGATTTGAACTCATTCAGGCTCCGATTGAGTAGAATTTTAATGTTATTGGGTTTGTAATTCCGAGACACTCAATATATATGACTATATGTTTACTGAAATTGGTGTTCGGATGGTCCCAATTTTA
>NW_021482047.1:0-240 GCF_001605985.2 Dendrobium catenatum | reverse complement strand
AGTTTTTGAGAATTTATCATAAAGATTTTTATTTATAGATCCAAATAGTATATCATCAACATAGATTTAAACTATGAGTAGGTCCTCCCCTTCTTTCTTTAGAAATACGGTGGTGTCTACACGACCCTGAATAAAAGCTCCATCTAGAAGGAATTTGCTCAGCCCTTTATTATATACTCTTGGTGCTTGGTTTAGGATTTTAAGCTTAAGTGAATTTGTCCCTAGGCAAACCAAGAGGTG
>NW_021482046.1:0-460 GCF_001605985.2 Dendrobium catenatum | reverse complement strand
GGCCTCAGCTTGCTCTTTGGCACACCCACCTTGCTCATATCAACTTGCTTCGAAGCGATCACTTTCCCCTTAGAAGCACTGCTTGGGCCAGCACTGCTAAGCACTCGAGAATTCCTCCTTCTCTTAGGAGGGACCTGGATCCAAGGTCCCACCTCATCCTCATTATCTCCAGCACGTTCCTGACATTCCTGGCCTGCAATGGAAGAGCCAAGTCTTGGCTCTAAGCTCCCACTGCCGTCAGGGCCTCCACTAGATAGGGGGGAGCAAAACCTTTAGATGAAGCCAGAACAGGCCCAGTCTTTAGGGAAGCCCCTTGTTCGATCCCACCCGAACGTGTGGGGGGGTGTGGGGGGGGGGGAGTAATCGGAAACTTCCCAGCCGGATTACGGGGAAGCAGCTGCCCCCCAGAATAACTCTGGTCCTGACACCCCGAGCTATTCTGCCTACTGGGGCATTGTTC
>NW_021482045.1:0-298 GCF_001605985.2 Dendrobium catenatum | reverse complement strand
GCTCTGTTTATAAGAAAATTCTTTTACTAACAATTGCTATGATATCACTCTTGTCAAACTCGAGATCTAAAATGGAAGAATTTCATTTCTTTTCTTATGTTCAATTAATACCCAATATTCATTTATAATTATATAATAACTAACCAGATAATTTATAACCAGGGCTAACTAATTTCATTTAGGAAAAATATAAATATATATAAACAGTGGAACATAAAATTTTATTACTATAGTAGATAATATTTATATTCTACTACAAAGTTCAAAGTCCAAAATTATATATAGCCATTATCGGCTA
>NW_021482044.1:0-217 GCF_001605985.2 Dendrobium catenatum | reverse complement strand
ATCTTTCCCTGGTTTTCCAAATTTTATCACATCATCCTAGCAAATTTTTTATCGTCCTGGATGATTGGACTATCTCTGTTCCAAATCCATCTACTGGACCTTTCAGACTTTGCTAAAATTCATCATCCGTGATGATCCCATATCATCCTGGACGATCTGATAAAACTCTGTTACAATCATCTTGATCGTCTTGGCCGATAAAATTTTCATCCTGGCC
>NW_021482043.1:0-230 GCF_001605985.2 Dendrobium catenatum | reverse complement strand
AAATAATAAAAATAATTTTATTATCTTTGAATTATATGCAAAACATTGAGAAAATTATTGAAACGTACGCTAATCCATTAAAATACATAATCAAGATTTTCAATCTTTTGCATTTGAGGCACGTTCTCCAAGATAAAGAGAGACTTCTTATTTCACTCAAGATAAAAAACGAGAAAAGAACTTAAACTTTTAAACTAGGAATCATGACCCTTTTATATTTTAAATATATT
>NW_021482042.1:0-314 GCF_001605985.2 Dendrobium catenatum | reverse complement strand
TACCTTTTAATGAATGTAGCAATGAGGATAGGGAGTTAGCCCAAGTGAATGCTAAGTGCTTAAACTATTTTTTTTATGCATTGAAATCTGAGAACTATATGAAGTATCTACCTGTGTTTCTGGAAAGGAGATTTGGGATAGACTGAACATTACATACGAAGGAACAAACGATGTAAAACAGTCTAGGCTTAACATTATACTACATGATTATGAATTATTCCGTATGAAATCTAGCGAAACAATTTCTAACATGTACACTAGGTTCACCCAAATCGTTACATCCTTGCATGCATTAGGTAGAGAAATTTTAAATT
>NW_021482041.1:0-904 GCF_001605985.2 Dendrobium catenatum | reverse complement strand
ACTCCTATATATATTTCATTCCTACCTCTCATACCATCCTATAAACTTTAATATTTCATTTCTTACACTCATATTTGATATATGAATGATAGATCTGAAATTTTAAAATTTTGAGTGCTAGATACGTAAATAGTATGATATAAAGTACTGGTATATCTGTAAACCTTCCTTTCAACAAATAAACTTTTGAGTAAAAGGGAAGGGAGAAGATGAACATGTGAAGGAGATTGAGACCCCATTTGTGTTGAAAGTTATCACATGCTTGCCGACGATTGTTACATCTCTTAGCTTTATTTTGTCCTATTTTATATATAAGGAATTATTGGTTCTCGTTACTGTTCACTTTTATAGTAGCTTTATCTCTCCATCGCTTAGTCTATCTGCTTTCTCTATCACTTATCTGATGTCTCTGTTGATGTTGCTTCGGCACTATGTTTTCTAAAGGAAACAAAAAGGGTGAATTCTATGTAGTTACTGTACTGACTGCATAGTTATTGTCATGGTCGTTCTATGAGTAAGGCTTCTTTTGGGACGATTTTCTTATTGATTTTTAAAGCATCTTTTAGGATAAAAGTTTTTTGAACAAGAAATTTTTATATTAAAAACTAAAAAGCTAATTTAAAAAGCAATAAGAAAGTCGTCCTAGGACAACTTTTTTCTTTTTTTGGGGACATTTAGGTCATTTAAGGCAAACTCACACACACAACGCATACACAAAGACTCGAACCCAAGTCCTCTTAGTTGGAAGCATAAGCTCTCAACTAACAGGCCAAGGTGAGGACAACTTTCATACTGCTTTCTAGTATGGGCGACAAATGCCCACCCTCAAAAAAAAATTTTTTTTTTTAATTTTAGGGAGGATATTTTGGAATATTTTGGATATTTTGGGTATTTTGTCCCCTCT
>NW_021482040.1:0-288 GCF_001605985.2 Dendrobium catenatum | reverse complement strand
CCCTTTGACTTATGTTGGGTGCAAAATGCTAAGAACTAATGTAGTTAAAGTTTTGACTCTTTAAGTATGTTTCTAATGCAATGCGTGCTGGTTGACAACGTTAAATCAAATATGCTTGAAATTTTAAAAACGGGTTTAAAAAATAATTTTTTAGAAGACTGAACTTCCCCAGGTCCGGCACATCGTCCTCATAGGTCAGACTATCCTGACTCTACCCGCAGGCGGGGAAGGGTCTAAAGCAAGGATAGAGTAATGCAGAAATATGCAAGCGACCCCGGGGTCGATCCC
>NW_021482039.1:0-298 GCF_001605985.2 Dendrobium catenatum | reverse complement strand
AAAATTATATCACTAAACAAGGTCAGAAGGAGGGAAACTATCCACGGTGTTTCTCCCTTTAACTAATTTAGAAACGCTAAACACAATCTTCAAAACTCCAAAA
The DNA here is from genome assembly GCF_001605985.2 of Dendrobium catenatum. Classification (NCBI taxonomy): domain Eukaryota; kingdom Viridiplantae; phylum Streptophyta; class Magnoliopsida; order Asparagales; family Orchidaceae; genus Dendrobium; species Dendrobium catenatum. The sequence goes on along the minus strand of NW_021482039.1, from coordinate 195 downwards.
TCTAAAATCTTGAAAAGATTCAACATATGAAAAAGTCATTTAAAAAAAAAAACAACGCGAAAACAAAACACATAAAAACACAAACAAAGTAGAAATAAAACACACTGAAACAAAACATATTTCAAGAATTTTACTGAAGCAGCCGATTTGAGAAATTTTTGAGCTGCGAGCCTTCATATGTCCAGTTATCCTATG
>NW_021482038.1:0-449 GCF_001605985.2 Dendrobium catenatum | reverse complement strand
CATAAAGGAAGCCTAAATCATCCTCCCCCTTAGTAAGCCAATTAGCCTTAGCCCTTTGGATAACCCACGAACTCCAAGCCTTCTGGAGAGAAGCAAGAGAGGAATTTATATTTGTCATTGTAGCATTTAGATTGGGATCCAGTGGGGTCTGTTGTAGCTGTGAAATATATGTATGTTGCAACTCTTGGAGCTCTTTAATACTCTTAGAAATATAGGAAGAATTAGACCAATTCTTCCTCTTGATAAAACCTTTCAAGTCTCTCAACATAGAGTAGAGAGCAGAAATAGGGTTCCCTTGGTGGTGAGAAGCAAACACAGAAATCAGATCATTCCAAAAACTTCTTGAGTTAACCAAAAAGTTTTTAAACTGAAATCTGGCCTTAGGTTTAAAAGAAGAGCCCGGAAGAAGCATTAAAGGCGAGTGGTCTGAACAATTAGGGTCCTCAATT
>NW_021482037.1:0-370 GCF_001605985.2 Dendrobium catenatum | reverse complement strand
AAAGTGTGGTTTTGAAATGTCCTAAGTCAATTATTGGATAAAGTTTTCTAATTGATTGAATTCTAATTTAAAGATATTTACTAATTCTAAAGTGAGATGTCACTAAATTTTCTATGTTATAAGTTTCTATCCTAAAATGTGCATGCTTCCTAAGTCTAGATTTTCTAAGACCCAGTCCTTAATTTTTGTCCTTAAGTGTCACTACTGTTATATGGGATAAAAATATTTGTTATTACTAACCCTTAGAACTTTTCGTATATGTAAAGGGGTTTAGGGATCTAAGAGTAAAAAGTAATCCTAATTAAATTGAAGTTACTACAGGGACCTAAAAGAGAAAGGTTTGCGCACACCACATCAAGGGGTCCCTAAA
>NW_021482036.1:0-373 GCF_001605985.2 Dendrobium catenatum | reverse complement strand
TTTGAAAATATTTGGGAACCCCTCCGGTTGAGATAAATAATCAACACGACCATCATCGGGGTGACCTCGAGGTCACTTGAAAAATATTTGAATTTTGTAGAAGTTTGAGGGCATTTTGAAATATTTTGTGAACCCCTCCAGTTGAGATTAACATTCAACACGGCCATCATCGGGGTGACCTCGAGGTCACTTCTATTTGTTGCTTGAACCTTGTCAACACGGCTGAACTGTTGAATTTTCTTGTAGGCTTTGTGCCTTTGTGTATGAATTTTCTTGATTTTAAGTCTTGAATGCCTAAAAAGAATGTATTGGAACAAATACATCAGTCCCCACAATCGTGTATCTATTTAATAGTTCGAACCCTGTCGACTCC
>NW_021482035.1:0-370 GCF_001605985.2 Dendrobium catenatum | reverse complement strand
TTTAATAAATAATATTTTATACAAAAATTATATTATGCTAATTATAAAATAAATATTATAAATTTAAATTCATCATAATGTAAGATTTGTTGGGGACTATTGTAACTTTTGTAAAAATGATTGTAAATTGTTGCGGAGTTTAAAAGCTGGTTACTTCACAGTACAATTTTTTTAAATATAAAAAAATTAATAAACAAATAAAATTATGATTGTTGCTTTTAAAAGCAAAGCTAACAAATAGCTATCTCAAAATGGAGAAATTATTCTTTGTGGAGGCCGGACTTCGTCCGGAGACTAACCAGAATGCCTCACGTCAGCGACATTGAGCTGCGATACCGAGCACAGGAATGGCATGGCGCATTCTAATTAG
>NW_021482034.1:0-2941 GCF_001605985.2 Dendrobium catenatum | reverse complement strand
CTTTTGGCTCCGGTCACCTGACCCAATAATTTGCCCTTCCTTCCACATTCCGACCATTGACCGCCTCTTCGCCGATGATCGCTTCTGGCTTTCGATATCCTCGCTGATCGCCTTCGTGCCCAATCGGAAACTGACGACATAATCATTATCATGAACACCATCAACGTAAGCAGCCTGTGAGCATATCCTGCAATTCCTTCCCCATCGGCACCGCGCCTGACATCACCATCCTCAATGACGACAAGTCATAGGTGTCCACCGCCTCACTCTTCAGCATCTCCACCACTATGGGCGGCACAAATGGTGCCACCGTAACCCTGTACTTCTCCACCAACTCCATCAACTTCATGAGGACAAACTTCATCATTATCACAATAGCCAACCAGGCACACAGCCCACAAAGCAAAACAGAGTTAAGGGAATAAATATGGAACAGGGGAAGCACGCAGAGCAGATCATCTTCCTTATGAAAAATAAAGGTTTGGGTTTTCTCCATTGTTCAGCAGGAAAAAATGTATATTACTAGAATCAGAGAGATTTACTAGAATCAGAGAGATCAATTGGCTCCTTTGCACTTATTTCTTCAATCTTCAACCGAGAGCTTCGCCATAATAGTTGTGGAGAGAACAGTTAAGCAAAGAAGCAGTGTTTGCGTTTGGCGGGAAGAGCGTGCGAGCAGCTAAGGAGAGAAGCACGCGGAAGAATAGCTAATGCATGAAGAGGGAAGCGGTGGCCATCGGCGAAGAGGCGGACGATGGTCGGAATGGGGAAGGAAGAGACGGAGTGAAGACAGAGTGGTATTTCTGTTGGAAAATTAGTATTTGGGTGGCAGTAATGTAATATTTAACTTTTGGGTGTTAAATATGTAATATAGATATAATAAAATGGCATGTATGTAATATTAAAAAAATAAATTAAAAATTAAAAATCAATAAAAAAAACGGTTGCAATCGAAATCTTAAATTTACTTTCTCAAATAAGACGATTACAGCATATTTTTAAAAAAAAAAAAAAACTATGTTGCCCGTACATTCATCAAAAATTATTGTTGTATGTATGATTAACATGCAATGCAAAAATTTTGATTTTATATTTTTGTAAAGTCGTAATGCAACTATTTAGATTTTATTTGAAATACTTTTCATATTACTATCTAAATTAGCTTTCAAGTAAACAAATTTTAGCTCAAAAATTTTGTGTATTATAATTTTATTTTTTCAAATAAAATCTTATTATAATATTTTCCTTCTATATTTATTAAGCTTAATATCTTCAAATTTATTTTTCATGAAAAATATCATTAGAGGATTTGTATTATTATTGAACTATATCACACTTGAAAATAGAGTTATATCTTTTCTAGTGTATATCTAAATAAGTCCAAAACCTTCTTCAACTAGGATTAGCTCAGCTTGAGGTGAGCTAATAACACAAGATGGACTCGTCAAAGGACAAAGAACTCTTACCGATAATCAATTATAACTTTTCCCTTGCAAGAGGGGATATTTGCCCTCGCCAAAAGGAAAAATTATTAGGTGCGGAGTGCGGATGGGGTGAGAACCGTCTGCACATACACAGGGTACCAAGCAGTACCCACTGGTACCGAGTGGTACCGAACGGTACTGAGCGCGATTTTATACTAGTGTGCAGACGATTCTCCTGTCCGCACTCCGTACCTAATAATTTCTCCGCCAAAAGGTCACTCACTTCAGCTAAATAGAATACTCACCCCAATCAAAACGTGCTCACCCTAACTAAAGGGGACACTTACTCCAACTAGAGGGTCATTTGCCCTTTGCGTAAGGACTAAGTCGTGCAAGTTTAAGGATTCACTCAATCGGTCAAATAGGAGAAACTAATTTATGCCTACTCAAAGCTAATAACTTCATCACCAAGTTGGCATTTCCATCTAAAAACTTGTGATATCTCCAAAAGTGGAGTCAGGGTGGGAGCCCTAGAGGCATGAATCCCCAATGGCCTTGCAAACTTTTTTACATTCTTAAATGAAATTTGGGTTAGAGTTATAAAATATAACCCCAATATATAAACAAGCAAGCTTTCTTCTAGAGTTTCATCTCGAGCCTCCCATCCATTCTTGATATGCCACTCAAAATTCACATTAATCGAGCATGAATCTCAATGTAAAAATGAGATTGAGGCATCAAGAATTAAAATCGGGATCATCTGATCTCCAATTTCAGCAAGCTTATAGTTGAATTGAACATATCAAGGACACGAACCTAATGACATCAAATTTGTTCCAATCTGAGCCAGAATAAGTCCAAATCAAAGGCTCAAAGTTAATTTTAAAGCTTCATATAACATTAATTGGACTACCAAATGATATCCAAATATGACATGCTTATAGTCGAAACGAGATGCTCTATAAGACGAATAAAACGAGCCAATTATCACTCAATTCTGGCATTTCTATGGTATCTAAATGCTTGATAAACACTTTATGATCAAAGGGATCACTATGAGCTGTCTAATGGAACACTCCCAACATGTTATTGATATTATCTAAATTTACTAGTCATGTCACTCTAAAAAAATATAAATAGACCCCTCGTTCTTCATATGAGGGGGAGGAAGAAATGGAGAAAACTTGGGGAGCTCACATGTCGTCAACCATCGTTGAATCTCTTCCTGACCATCGACCGTACCTGGATTTTTGCTCGTTCGTCGACTAGTGCAGGATCTCTTCCCGACTATCGACCATCGTTGGACTTCCAACCATTCATCAAATGTCACTATGTCTCTTCCCGGCTATCGACCATCAATAGGCTGCCGCCCTTTCATCGACTGCTGCTGGATCTCTTCCCTACCACCGACTGTCACTAGACCTCTGCCCATTTGTTGGATGTCGTTGGATCTCTTACCAACAACTGACTGTCACTAGATTTTCGCTCGTTCGTTGGTTGTTGCTAGATTTCTTCCA
>NW_021482033.1:0-235 GCF_001605985.2 Dendrobium catenatum | reverse complement strand
ATGCGGCATGACTCTCTCGAACCCGTGTATACTCCTCCTGTGAAACTAGAATATAAAAATATATAATTAAACTAAAAATACAAATTATTAAACACATATATATATACTTACATGGGCTTTTCTTGCTCTCTCATCAATCCATTATTGATACTCCTATCGCTTATGAGTGTGAGTATGCAATTCCATAGAAGTCGGTTTTCTACCCAGCATCTCTTTCTGTTAGAATTAAGAGAAT
>NW_021482032.1:0-249 GCF_001605985.2 Dendrobium catenatum | reverse complement strand
TTAGAGTCACCATATCGTCTGCATACCTTTGATGGTTCTTCGGACCCTCACTACCTTAGAGATTGGGTTGGACAACTAGAGGAATATTTTGAATCATGTCATGTCCCTGAGTCCCACCAGATTAGCATCGCTAAGTCTCATCTTAAAGGTCGAGCTCTTCAATTTTGGATAAAATTGGAAGATCATAGAGAGTCTTGCGGTGAGTACCTTATCTGGAAAGACATGAGACGAGAACTTAATTTGAGATAC
>NW_021482031.1:0-213 GCF_001605985.2 Dendrobium catenatum | reverse complement strand
GAAATGGGGTCATCTTGGGCTTACACAAGTTACTACTTTGGGATTGGATTGCTTCTTGTGTTGGTTTGAGAGTAGAGAAGCCAGGGATGATGTGTTGCTTGGGGTCCTTGGTATGTAGCTAGACAAATCATTGGAGTTAAACAATGGGCTGCTGGGCTATCTTAAAAGGATTTAGAGGATTCACATCGCCAGTTTGGATCAGGTTACCAAATA
>NW_021482030.1:0-394 GCF_001605985.2 Dendrobium catenatum | reverse complement strand
CTTTCATCTCAGAAACACTAATCCCTCCCACATAAGCTAAGTGTGTTCCCATTGCATCTATTAACCAACACAATCAAACAGATTGTTAGTTAATACTTCAACAAAAAAATAGCTAAAAAAATCAAATAGCAAAGCCTTCCCTCTTTATTTGGTTCGGTTGACCGGATGCTTCTCAGCATCCGGTTGGAGGACGTAATAATTGTTCCTTAATTTTAAGCTTTTATAGCAGTCGCAGAGAACTAGTTCTACATCTTAATTTATTTCAAATGACGAGAAATTGCTATATCATATGTCATGTTCTTAAATTGAAAAAAAATAAAGGTGATTTTTTGTTCATATATTTATGCATGGTAAAAGTAAGGAAAGCAGAAGGCAAACCTTTCATCCATGAATT
>NW_021482029.1:1077-2160 GCF_001605985.2 Dendrobium catenatum | reverse complement strand
TGGTAACTTTGCCGAAAATATCCAACAGTAATCAAATATTTTCCTGTTGTGGTAGTATGATAAGCCTAGAGGACATTTGGGAGTTCTTCAGCCCATTGCCCTCTAACCTTTCCTAGGTATGTCTTCAACCATTTCAGAATTATCCAGTTTATAACCTTTATTTGCCTATTTTCCTAGGGGGACTATCATATTTACAAAAGAAGTAAAGATATTCTCGGTAAATTATGTCCTGTTGTCAGTGATGACTCTTGTAGAAATACTAAAATTATAGACTATATTCTTCCACAGGAACTATTTAGTATTTTATTTAATAATATTTACTAGAGGTTCTTCCTCCACCCACTTGATGAAGTAATTTACAACTAGGATGATGAACTTTCATTATCCAGTGGTAATAGGAAAGGGTCCCATTATATCAATTTCCCACTAGGTGTATGGCCAAAGGTTTTGAAGTAATATAAGATCCAGAGTGGGTGTATGGGTGAGATTATAATGCAATTGATAGTTTTTGTATTTTTAAGTAAACTCAAGTACGTCCTATTTCATTATAGGCCAATAGAATCCCTACCTCATAATTTTATAAGCTAATGCTTTTCCTCCCATATGTTGTTTATATACTCCTGAATGGACTTCTCAGAGTCTATAATTAGCTTCTAAAGGTGGGGAACATTTAAGATAAAAATCCAGTTAAGGCATGTTTGTATAACTCACCACCAATAATAGAAAAATTTGATGCTTGTCTCCAAAGTCGTGTTGCGGCCATGGGCTCCTTAGGCAACGCTCCATCTTGTAAAAAGGATAAGATGAAATCATTCCAAGAAGCCTCTATTGGTTCATCGATTGATTGTATGACCCACAGACCTTGGATACTTAGAAAGTGGATCTCCTCGATACACTTTCTCTTGTAAACATCTCCTGTCATTGAAGTACCAAGTTTAGAAAGAGCATTAACTTGTGCATTTTTCTCTTGGAGAATGTGGAGGATTTGGTACTCTTTTATACAGGCTAAGAGCAACTTTATGATATTATAATACTGGGCCAGTTGTGGGTTGTAGATGTTAAACTCCCCCCCCCCCCCCCCCC
>NW_021482029.1:0-1024 GCF_001605985.2 Dendrobium catenatum | reverse complement strand
CACCAAGTTCTATACATCACAGTTAATTTCTAGTATCAGTCCAATAATAAGGGCCTCAAACTCTACTGTATTATTCGTGAAAGGGAATTTAAGTTGGAGCCCATACTCAAGAGTAACTTACTGTGAAAATATCAACATGATTCCTGCTCCGACGACAAAATTTTCAAAAGCTCCATTAACATATAAAGTCCAGCACTGGGGAGAAGGAGAAGTACTATGTGACTCATTGGTTACGGGGATAATGCATAATCATAAAATCTACAAGGGATTGGGATTTGATATCAAGTATAGGCATGTAGTGGATGTCAAACTCTCATAGTTATATAAACCATTTGATGAGCCTGCCATATGCTTCTAGCTTTTTTAGGATACTTCTCAGCAATAGATTTATCTAAACTCCAATTATATGAGCTTGAAATTAAGGGCGTAGTTTCTTGGAAGAATAAACTAATGCCAAAGCTATTTTATCCGTTAGGGGATAGCATCCCTCTATTTTAAATAATATATTACTGTCATAATAGATGGGGCATTATATAATATTTTTTCTCATACTAAAATCAAATTAATAGCTTGGGCAAAAACAGTCATATATAAATATAACTTTTCTCCTAGTGTTAGTTTAGAAAGTAGTGGCAAAGATGCCAAATACTTTTGTAGATATTTGAAGGCTTATTAATATTCATCAATCTATTGGAATCCAGAGCTATGAGCACCACTGAGTATCTTAAATAAGGGAATATATTTGTCTCCTAGACGGGTCAGGAAATGAGATGCCGCTATAATTATTCCATTCAATCTCTAAACTTCCTTGATATTATTTAGGGGCGCCATATCCCTTAGTGCCTTAATTTTCTCAGGATTTGCCTCGATTCCTCGTTGGATTACCATAAATCCTAAGAAATTTCTAGAGGCGACTCCAAAAATACATTTGGTAGGCTTGAGTCACATATTATATCATTGTAGCAGATGGAAGCACTATTCCAAGTCAGATATATGTAAAGATTTCTTAAGACTTTTCACCAGT
>NW_021482028.1:0-315 GCF_001605985.2 Dendrobium catenatum | reverse complement strand
GGAGGTAAGGGCCTCAAGTGGTGGTTTGGCGGAGCAACGGCGTCGGGCGGTGGTCTGGTGGAGGTGAGAGCCTCAAGTGGTGGTTCGACGGAGCAACGGCGTCATGCGGTGGTCCGGCGAAGGTGAGGGCCTTAAGTTGTGGTTCGGCGGAGCAACGGCGTCAGGCGATGGTTCGGAGGAGCAACGGCGTCAGGCGATGGTCCGGTGGAGGTGAGGGCCTCAAGTGGTGTTCCGGCGGAGCAACGGCGTTAGGCGGTGGTCTAGTGGAGCACAGAGCTTCAGGTGGTGGTCCGGCGGAGCGACAACGTTAGGCGG
>NW_021482027.1:0-312 GCF_001605985.2 Dendrobium catenatum | reverse complement strand
ACATAAAATTAAAAATATATATATTTTTTTTTAATGAGAAAAGCCACTGAGATGAATAATTATACGGCCTACTAGAGATAAAATTTTCACATAGATGTGAAAGTAATATAGAGATTGTTTCGGACTAGAAAATTCACAACGAGCGTTCAAGTTTTATATGAAGATTTATCACACATACATATAAGAAAGAGGGACGTAAGAGTCATAAGAGACACTAAAATTTTTACATGAAAAACTCTGAAAAGAAGAAAAATCATGGGGCATAAACCGATTAAAATGATTACAATGATTTTTTTATTGTTGATTATAAAT
>NW_021482026.1:0-246 GCF_001605985.2 Dendrobium catenatum | reverse complement strand
GACCTGGATCGGCCAGGATGATATTTTATAGTCCAGGACGATCCACCAGGACGATGTCCAAAAATAGGTTATTTCTAAACAGATTTGGCAGCATATTCTTTCTGAATTGAGCCTATCGTCCTGGCCGATACAAAATCGTCCAGGACGATGTGTTTTGCATAATGATGGCTACTTTAATGAGGATGCCCTAATCAATATTTCTGCTTTTGGACATATCGTATAGGATGATATAAATATCGTCCCGGA
>NW_021482025.1:0-291 GCF_001605985.2 Dendrobium catenatum | reverse complement strand
TTATATTTTGTGCTCTCAATTGCTTTCTAATGCTATTATTCAAAGGGGTAATAACATTGGTATTCATATCTCTCCTAGAGGTCCAAATATTACCCATCTCTTATATGCTGATGATGTTATCATTTTTACTCATGTCTCCAAAGCTATTGCTAAAGAGGTGAAAAACATTGTAGATGATTTTTGTTGTTGGACCGGCCAAAGAATTAACACCAATAAATCTCAAATTTTGTTTGGGAATGCTGTTAATAATCGTACGAAGAAGAAGATCTCTAAAATTTTGAACTTCAAAGC
>NW_021482024.1:0-261 GCF_001605985.2 Dendrobium catenatum | reverse complement strand
CTCTGCCAACACTGGGAATAGTGTGAAAGGACGAACGATTCTCTGCCGACATCGGGGGAATGTGAAAGGACAAAGGGTTCTCTGCCCACACTAGGAGAGTGTAAAAGGACAAAGGGTTTTCTACCTACACTTGGAGGGTGTGAAAGGACGACGGTACTCTGCCAACACTGGGAATAGTGTGAAAGGACGAACGGTTCTCTACCACACCGGGTAGTGGTGAAAAAAGTTTGTAAAGGCTTCTCCGCCTTACTGTGGGTGCTA
>NW_021482023.1:0-218 GCF_001605985.2 Dendrobium catenatum | reverse complement strand
CATCCTGCCATCCCTGGAGGCTCCTCCAGGGATGACAGACGACATAGCAGAGCATGAAAACGACACCAACAACAATACTAATGTGGATAATAACTGCCGTCTTCATGACTACGATGATGATCATGAGGACGATGACAAGTCTAAACCTAAGCATGGTAAGGATGATGACCATAAGCATTGCAAGGATGATGATCATAAGCATGATAAGGATGATGATC
>NW_021482022.1:0-963 GCF_001605985.2 Dendrobium catenatum | reverse complement strand
TGATGCCTGCCAATCTAATGTCAACTATAAGCACCTCACACGCATCTTCCCCTGATCTTTGGGTCTGCCATTTCATAAAGAGAGTGATTGAGATAGCCGCACAGAATTTTCTTGATATTACTTGAGCATCTTAAGCCATCTATTTCCTCCATGAAGATAACTTCTACAATTTTTATATGCTATAATATATTAAGATATCCTTGAGTTTACATGAAAGCGTATCCATTACAGTATATGACTCACACTAGTAAAAGCATTTCAATTGTGTTTAGGGTTTGTTTAGGATGATTTTTTTACTGCTTCTTAAAGCAGTTTTTAAGTAAAAAAAAATAATATTTGTACTAAAAAATTGTTCTAAGTAGTAAAAAAGTCATCCCAAACGAAACCTTCATCATATGATTTTTGCCTTCTCTATGTGATGCTCTTAACTTATTTGTATGTGTGATAGTTTTTCTTTTTATATTAAGATAATTAACTATTTTTACCATCATAAATGTTGTAACATGTAAAAATTATTCTTTCATCATTTCTTTTTTCTCCACTCTATCTCTATTGTTATTGTTGTATGCTAAAGTATTTAGAGTAATTGAGAAATAATTTAACATTTTAATTTTGTATGAAAATTCAGCATGCATATATATAAAGTAAGAGAATACAAGAGACATCGGAGTATTTTGTGTGGATTATTAGAAAAAGAAAAAAAAAATCATAAGGCATATACTAACTAAAATCCCCCCCCCCCCCAATTAGAGGAGGCGAGTTTACAAGAGTATATGTAGCTAGTTTGTTTTCTTATGAAAATGGTGGGAAATTTCATTAAGGTGGTAAGAATAATAAGTGTTAGGATGGTTGTGGCCAAATGATGGCGATTCAAGAATTTTTTTTTTTTTGAATTGGCATAAATTTGGCCTTTGATTTAAACACGATTCACCTAGGTCTACAATCATCATTAGAGCTGAAATC
>NW_021482021.1:0-226 GCF_001605985.2 Dendrobium catenatum | reverse complement strand
TAAATAATTAATTATTACAAAAAAGCGAGATATATTTTTTTGAATATTTTTAATTATTTTTTACTCAAAATCCTAAATGCTAGTATATTCAAAGTACATTATATTTATATATAAATGAGCCAACTCACGAGCTCACAAATCGAATCAGGACTTACGCAAGTTTGACACTTTAGCTCATCGAGCTAGTTCATGAGCCATTTATTAAGTCTAGTACTCACACCACTAG
>NW_021482020.1:0-275 GCF_001605985.2 Dendrobium catenatum | reverse complement strand
TATATATATATGCATTTAATGAAAGGCTATAAATGGTAAAGAAAAGTTTATGAAAGTTTATAGAAAAGGATAGGAAAAATGTTTAAGGAAAAGTTTCAAAAAAAATGACTATAAAAAGTTTAGTATAATCTTTTATTGTTTTAATTTCATGTTTAATGAACTTTTTTAAATTATTTTATGAATTTAAGATAAATAGTATTACCTGCTGAGCATTCGCTCACCCTGCTTTTGGAAATATTTTTCAGGAGAAACTGATAGGAAGTGATCGCAACACG
>NW_021482019.1:0-553 GCF_001605985.2 Dendrobium catenatum | reverse complement strand
TTGAGTTTGTATTTTCGAGACGTTCAATTCGACTGTAAGTTTGCTAAAATTGGAGTTTGGATGATCCATATTTAATTTCTAAAATTTTCAACTTGATTTTGCTTTGAGATTCGTGCCTGATTAAGATAAATTTTTGAAGATATATAAAAAATTATATTAAAATTTTTAAAAATTTAATGGAAATGACCTATGAGAATATACTATGATTATAATTTTGCCATCAATATTGCCAACAATCCTGTACAATATGATAGAATTACACATTTAGAGGTGAATAAATATTTTAGGAAAGAGAAACTGAGATTTGGATTAATTTGCATTTCATATATTTCAACGGGAAGTCAAGTCATCAACATTCAAAGGACTTTGCAACCCTATATTTAAAAATATTTTAAACAAATTTGGAATAGTAGATCTCTACCATTTAATTTGAGGGGAAATGTTGATGGTGTCTAAGGCCTAGCAAATAAGAAATAAAAAAAGCCACGGATTTAAGTGCTGGATAAAAGAAAACATGTGTCATAGATTTCTGTGCTTAGCACTAAGGTAGGAA
>NW_021482018.1:0-806 GCF_001605985.2 Dendrobium catenatum | reverse complement strand
CCTCTTGGCTATTTTCATGCTCTGAATACTTTTTGTGAATTCCTCTTTTATATAAGCATCTTTCTTTGCTATATTTGCTTTATTAAATGTCAGTATCCGTCTGCTCACCCACCTCTAGTATCATATAAGGTTATTAGATCTATTAGTACATCAAGAGCCATATCTGGGAAATTAATATGTTAATCTATTAAGGATCCTTCAATTACTCCCACTCTCTCTTCTCATGATATTATAGCTATGATCCCTAATGCTACCTTTGAATATTTTGAAGTTGAGGTAGTTGATGACAAAAACTTTGTTCAGTCTCAAAATTCTAGCAGAAGTTTACTTAAATTAGCAAATAAAAAAAAATTAGCTTTTGTTTCTTGTAGAGACAAATTGAAAAAAAAAAATTAAAAACCTTACTTCTCCCAACTTTACTAGAATTTCAAGCTAGACGTGATAATTCTTTAGATGACTGGCATTCTGGATTTAGCGGATGATTGAATATGGGCCTATTTCTCTCATTTTGGATAGATATTACTTATTTTTACGTTATATTGAAATAATATGTTTTATTTCTTCATCTTTTATGTTGTCCGACTGGTTGCACACGTAACATTTTCACTAATTGGTAATACAGTTGCATTGTCATTGAAAAAAATCCTTATTTACATAAAAATATAAAACATAATAATGAAATTAGGAAAATAACAATTCTACATTTGCTTATGTTTTGAAATTATTGAATTAAATGTAAGATCAAAGCCGTTATTCTCTTTCACTATGTTAAGACTACAGGTGATGCGGACATCAATACGAAGATT
>NW_021482017.1:0-280 GCF_001605985.2 Dendrobium catenatum | reverse complement strand
AAGTTTCATCAAAATTTACCAGAGGATGAAAGATTGAATAAAATTTTATCATTGCTTTATAATTGTGAAGGAATAGTCAAAATAATATCAATTAAAATAACTGTGATGACCTCAAGAAGTTTATTAACATTCCAAGTTCCCTTAATAATAAAACTATTAACCTTAACATTATCAATAGTATACGTATTTAAAAAACTATCTATTTTTTTAATTAAAACCCATAGAGGGGCTTATGCGTTAATATAAAAAAGGATTACAATGCCCTTAAAAGAAATCTCCA
>NW_021482016.1:0-200 GCF_001605985.2 Dendrobium catenatum | reverse complement strand
AATGATCATGACTCATTTTGGTAATCATAATACTGCAGAGGGTTATTTAATAACCCGTCCACCTTTGTTTGATAATATTATATTTAATTTTTGGAAAATTAGAATGTCTACTTTTTTACAGTCTATAGACTATCGTATGTGGATGTTGGTTCAAGAAGGTTACATTGTACTGTTTAAACTTATGAATGGAGTAAAAACTT
>NW_021482015.1:0-313 GCF_001605985.2 Dendrobium catenatum | reverse complement strand
GGATGTTATTCTCAAGATTTTGGGGTCAATGACCGCTAATCTGGAAAGAACTCTTTTTAGGATCTTCAGTGTAATGGACTTGTAATTTTTGGTGTTTGTGGGCACCCGAACTGTTCTCTTCTTAATTATAGAACTAAAAAAGAGACTTTGGAATAACAGGAAGTTTGGTTCTAATTTGTTCAAACATTTCCTCCCTTCTGCCAGGGGGTGTCCTTTTCCATACATCGGGTTGCCCTTATACCCGACATACTAGCAGTGTCTCAATCACCCTTATCACGGGTGGTACTTGTACTTGTGTCCACAGTGGTCCGCT
>NW_021482014.1:0-229 GCF_001605985.2 Dendrobium catenatum | reverse complement strand
ACAATAAATTAGAATAGTGCCTATAGTTAATCCTAAAACAATCAACTGTTGTTTTAACCAAAGAACTTGTGCCATAAAAACTCTGCAGTAGATAGGGCTACTGAATTTTGCTTTCTACTAGACCAAGAAATTAATGAATTTCTAATGAATTGACATATTCCAGAAGTGTTTTTCCTATCCACTCTACAGCCAGCAAAATCAGAATCTGAATAACCAACAATTTCAAATG
>NW_021482013.1:0-582 GCF_001605985.2 Dendrobium catenatum | reverse complement strand
TAAATCATGGTTGATATATGACATTGTACAATTTATCTTTCTAATGAATTTTGTATTCCTTTATAACTTCTTTTATTTTGGAAACCTTTTGATATTATACCCTTTTTTGTCTTTAGCTGATAGTCGATAGTGGAATCAACTCATTACTATGAAGTCTAGCTGCATGTTTGATGTTGTTGCATATGAATATGGTCAATTTTTTTAATAAACATACAAAGTTGCAATCATTCTGATAATGATTTGCTCCTTACAAAAGAGGAACTGATGAGAGGATGAGATTTTTTGTTATAACCTGAATTCACAAAATCATTTTATCTATAAGTTAGTTGAAATAGAAATTTAATAATGATAGATTTCATATCTATTGATGTTATCGATTCTTATGTATTAATCTTTTATTGTAGAGTAATGCGTGATTTGGAGAAAATGTTTTGTTTATTTCGATACTTTAATTCTTAATTTCTCCTAATCATTATTACTTGCGTATTGTGGAACTACTTAATAGTCTTTCAACTCTTTCCTCTGTTAATTATGTAAGCATATAATTACGCTATAGTAGAACAAAGAAATCTTATTGTCATT
>NW_021482012.1:0-248 GCF_001605985.2 Dendrobium catenatum | reverse complement strand
CTTGGTGTATGCTTTTTGCTGATGATATTCTTCTTGATGATATTCTTCTTGTTGATAAGACTACATAGGGAGTTGAAGGTTAACTTGAATTATGGAGGTCAACCTTAGAGTCTAAAGATTTTCGCTTTAGTAGATCTAAAACTAAATATATGGAGTATAATTTTAGTAGCAATAGACCTAGTGACGGAAAGGGGCCTTTGGGCGATCAAGTCATTAATAAGAGTACACATTTTAGATATCTTGGATCT
>NW_021482011.1:0-214 GCF_001605985.2 Dendrobium catenatum | reverse complement strand
TCCAAGACATGAAAATTAAAATTGCTTTTATACAATTCCGCAGTTGCTTGAATGCTTTTCCACAAGGATGTGCTGTGACGAGTGTTCGACTTCCAAGGGGAGGAATATCTAGTTTTGAACCATCTAGATAGTAGAGAATCAATATTGTAAATCCTGAGAATGGTTTGACAGTTGTAAGCCAATCTAAGAGCATGAAAAGATGCAATGCCAAGAC
>NW_021482010.1:0-255 GCF_001605985.2 Dendrobium catenatum | reverse complement strand
TTCTGCAGCAAATTCAATTCACAAGTAAGTTTCACTACAGAAAATAAAATTGACAGATTACAATTTTCACATTTGAAATCATAATTCAAAGGGCCGAATAGATGCTAGAAAAGCATGCACTACAAATGTGGAAGATGAAAACAAACTTAAGATAATATGGGAAAATATAAAGTCATGAAGGAAAAACAGGTTTATTTGTACACCAGTCCAAATAGTTTGGAATTTCGCAAAAAAAAAGTTAAAATTGCCAAAAAA
>NW_021482009.1:0-441 GCF_001605985.2 Dendrobium catenatum | reverse complement strand
CATAGAGTCATAAGCTTGCTCCATATCAACTTTGAATTCCATCAACTTATTATTTGTCTTAGAGTGCCGAAATTATTGAAACTTTCTTGGGCAATAAGAATGTGATCTAAAATGGACCTCCCTCTGATAAAAGCTGCTTGCTCCTCCATGATTAACCAAGGAATTACCGGAATTAACCTGTTTAAAATTACTTTTGCAGCAAATTTATATACAGAATTGCATAGACTTATAGGTCTATAGTTAGAAGGCATCAAAGGATTGGAAATAATTTTAATAAGAACCACAAGAGTATCTTTCCAGTTATAATTCATATTGCCATAGATAAAAAACTGATTTAGAGCTTTAAGAAAGTCCTCCTTTACAATATTCCAATAACCTTTGATAAAAGAGTAAGTGACTCCATAACTACCCAGAGCAATGTTATTACCCAAGTTTTTTATA
>NW_021482008.1:0-214 GCF_001605985.2 Dendrobium catenatum | reverse complement strand
AACCATGGCCTCCGCAAGCTGCCAGCCAGGGCCTCCGCAGGCTTTCCGCCAGGGCCTCCGCAGGTTTGCTGCCAGGGCCTCCGCATGCTGCCATCCAGGGCCTTAGCACGTTCGCAAGCACGTTTGATTATTCTTTCGCAACCCACAATCATATCGAGGCACAAGCGACATGTCACATCATTTACTAGCGGATACATTTTTTCCCGTATGCATG
>NW_021482007.1:0-410 GCF_001605985.2 Dendrobium catenatum | reverse complement strand
GACTTTGGATATTTTGGAGGCATTTGGAAAAATATTTAGGAATCCCTCCGGTTGAGATTTACATTCAACACGGCCATCATCGCGGTGTTCATGGGGCCATTTCCACTTGAAAATATTTGTATTTTATGGATGAACCTTGTCGACTCTTTCGAGCTGTCGATAGAGGATCAAATTTTGTAGGCTTTGTGCCCTTATTTAGTGAATTCTTTTAATTGTAGGCCTTGAAAGCCTGATATGAATGTATTAAAATAAATACACTGGTTGCCACAATCGTGTATTTATTTGAAGGTTCAAACCCTGTCAAATCATATTGATTCGTATAGAAGGATCGAGTTTGAACTTGAATTCACTTATCGACCTGCGCACCAGGTTCAGTCTAGTAATTAGGTTGTTAAGCCTAAGTGAATGTC
>NW_021482006.1:0-233 GCF_001605985.2 Dendrobium catenatum | reverse complement strand
TTAAATACCTTTTCGGGACACAAGGATTAGGGATTTGGTACCCTAGACATAGCACTTCCTTTGAGATTATTGGTTTTTCTGACTCTGATTTTGCAGGATGCAAGGTGGATAGAAAGAGCACTTCTGGAACTTGTCAATTCATTGGACAATCTTTGGTCTCTTGGTCTAGTAGGAAGCAAAACTCTGTTGCTCTTTCCACTGCTGAAGCTGAATACATTGCTCTTGGAAGTTGT
>NW_021482005.1:0-207 GCF_001605985.2 Dendrobium catenatum | reverse complement strand
AAACTGTTGCGGAGGGTGGATGGATTTTGCTTTAAGTGTTCGATAGTTGGATTTCAAATTTTAAATAATTTTGGAATTTTAAGATTTTTTTGGATTTTTGGATATTTGGAACGGCATTTGAAAAATATTTGAAATGGACCCCTCCGGTTGAGATCTTCAATCAACGCGGTCATCATCGGGGTGTTCGGGGTCACTTTTCTATTTGTT
>NW_021482004.1:0-2196 GCF_001605985.2 Dendrobium catenatum | reverse complement strand
CCCGCCGGTAGGCCGTCGGTCAAATAGCCGGTGGCGTCACAGCCGGAAAACCGCCGGCATAAAATCCGGTTGAAACCGGTGGTCGGAACCGTCGGAAAACCGCCGACTACATAAACCGCCAGTGATAGTTTCCTACGCAATTTTTTTCGGCGGCACAAAACCCGCCGTAAAACCGCCGGTAGTTAAAAAAACTGCCGGTGAATATAGGCTAACCGCCGGAAAAAACCACCGGATTTCGGCGTTTTTCCTGTAGTGAAAACTTAGCAGAAGAACACATTTGAGGCTCGCTGGATATGCATAATGGTTCTATAGTGATCAATATATTTATAGGGGTCAGATGTCCTATCATAAAAATTGACGCTTGATAGTTTGAATCCTGTTGGAATAAGGTATTATAGGATGGCTTCAGTTCGGGGTGATGACCCCTAGAAGTCCCATTAATGAAAGATTGTCTTCTACCTCCCACAGGAATTATTCTTCGACAAATCATCACAGTTCATGGCGCAAGGCATTGCATGGGAACTCAATAATGTGCGGCCAATCTAAGTCCTCGAGGATGTTCGTAGTAATATGATTTTGTCAACCTGTGCTTAAAGGATATATAGAGCTTACTGTGTCAGTAATTTCATTGTCTTTACGTGATGGAGGATGCATCCTTAATTAAGAAAGAGGAATATTTATATAAAGATGTTCAGATTGAACACCTTCAACCAGTGGTGGATCTCAAGGGAGAAGAACCCCCTCTTGTTATGTTAGTGCTAGTTGTCAAGTCTCTTGGAAAAATTGAAAGATCTCATTTTGAGATTCTTCCATCTTTCAGATACAATCTTCTAGGGAAGGTCCTAAAGTTCTGTCTCCAGCAGTGTTTTTCCCCCCAAGATAAAAAGAGGAAGATGCTTGGCATCCATGATTTATAGACTTATTCCAAGATTGATGTGTGCTAGAGCAGGAGGTTCCGAAGATGCGATTTCTATGTTTGTTGGCTCTTAAAGTAGTGCTTACAATAGTGAGATAGAATTTTCCATAGATAGCGCCAAACTATTATGGGCTAGAATATGCACGAAGATAAAGTTAGAATTTTTTTTCTTAGTATTGCATGGATATATATCCAACACAAAAATAAAAGACAAAAGAAACACCATAATTTTTACGTGAAAAGCCTTAAAAAGGAGAAAATTATGGGGCCACTCTAGTTAAAATGATTTCCACTGAAGTGTAAATAGGTTATAAGTGACTGGCTCATCTTTGAAATTAAGGATGATTAGATTATAATAATAAACCATTGGGTTAAAATCTAGTTACAAACGGATATCAAAATTTTGACGACGTTTGATGGTTGGGCAGAAATTCGGCTTTCATTGACGATCGGGCGAAAGTCTAACATTAGTCAACGATCAGGCAAAAGTCTGATGTCAATTGAAGATCGAGTGGAAGTCCGTCGTTATTCAGTGACCGGGAGGAAGTCTAACTTCAGATGGTGTCAGCGCGGAAGTTTAACATCAGTCGGTAGTAGGGCGGAAGTCTAGAGTCAGTTGGTTGTCAAACGGAAGTTCGACGTCAGTCGGCAGAAGTCCAATGATTGCCGATGGTCGATCTTTAGTCCGGCGGTGGTCAAGGAGTTTGGTGGCAAAAGAGCTCTCTTTCTTTCTTGTGTCCCCTTCCATGTGAAACGAGGGGTCTATTTATAGTTTTATGATACTGACATGGCCAGTAAATAGGTGGGAGATCAAGGGAGATTTGAAAGTGGTTTGAATTGACGACCGATATTGATCCCCTTGATCTTGGATCATTTATTGGGTATTTGAATGACTTGATGATATCATAATTTGACAATCTTGGGCTCGTTGGATTCTTTTTGTCAAGCCGCTTGATTCGACTATAAGCACATCACATTTGGAAATTATTTGGTCATCCAATTTATGGTTTGGACTTTCCAATGACGCTTTAGGTCTTCGATTTGAACCCATTTGGGCTCAAATTGGGCCAAATTTGGTGTCGTTGGGTTTGTATTTCTGAGACGTTCAGTTCGACCATAAGTTTACTGAAATTGGAGTTCGGATGGTCCCAGATTTAATATTAGAAGTTTCCAACTTGATTTTGCCTCAAAATTCATGCCCGATCAAGATAATTTTTTGATGATATACCAATACAAATTGTTGTTTGAGTCTCATATCTCAACTAGATCATGCTCTTTGA
>NW_021482003.1:0-1069 GCF_001605985.2 Dendrobium catenatum | reverse complement strand
GTGTAGGTTGCACCACGAGCACTTAGCTTAGGCTCTCCTATATCTAAGGACATGATGTGTTTACTGCTTTCGTAAGTTTCCCATGCATTATTACCTTGAGGGTTAGACAAAACTTCACTTTAAACTCCTACAACGTAGTGACACCTTAAGGACAAAAATTAAGAACCCGTCTGGCGAACTTAGAAAATTTTTAGGAGCTAGGGTAGATCATTGATTGACTTGAAAATCTCAACATTTAAACTTAGAGACATCTTGAACATTCTAGAATTTTTTGGGAATTTTTAGGACTTTTTAAACCCCTTAATTAACCAACCCTAATTAACATGTTAAATAGGGCCCCAAGACCTTCTAAAAATTATAATAAATCCATTTTAGGTCAGAAAATTACCCATAATAGCTTGAACTGACCAGAATCTGATCCCCAACCTTAGATAAATAGGGCTCCCTAGTTTGACTTTAGGTTGACCCTTAATTTGACTTTACGTGGAAATTACCTTTTTGCCCCTAATAAATTATTAAAAATCTCAAATTTTCCTCAAACACTTAGGATCACTTTCTCGGGTCATCCCTGACATTTTGGAGTGATTCAAATCTGTTTGGAGCTGATTTGGATCAAAACCATCAAATCAGCCCCTAACTATCTATTTTAGATAATTCCATAAATATCCTGAACTTAGAAAATTCATAACTAATTGTAAAAAATTCTAACTTAGGTAAACTCACTTGCATTAGACTCCTATTAGGGTCTAGTATCTATTAAAAATATTAGAATTCCAGAAACTAACCTAAATTAGAAAGTCAACTTTTCGGTCAACTCCAGCCTATAGTCTAGGGCCCGAAACTTAGAACATTCATATCTTTGCTTAAAAAACTCCAATTTCAGTGTACTACTTGGCTAACTACTTATCTTAGGGTCTAGTATTTTCCTAAAATATTAGGAGAAACAGACTTAGCCTATTTCCCATAGTGACCTTTTGGACCACCTCAACCTAGTACCTAGGAGGACCCGGGATTTTTCAAAATTGGCTAATATCACTACCCTAAGACTATAAAACTGATCAACAAACTA
>NW_021482002.1:0-247 GCF_001605985.2 Dendrobium catenatum | reverse complement strand
GAGCACTTGTCAAACCCGCAAAGACTTGCTTTGCAACATCTTTCTTAACTTTACAACGTTTTCATCAACAACAACTGAACTTGAAGAAAATGTTTACATGTGAGGAATTTATCTTGGGTCCTTATGCGAAAGAGGCTAAAGCAAAACAATCTCAACATACAATCTTACAACAATCATTTTGGAATACTATAGTGTATGTCTTGAAAATAGCTGGTCATTTATTAAAGGTTCTTAGATTGGTTGATGG
>NW_021482001.1:0-242 GCF_001605985.2 Dendrobium catenatum | reverse complement strand
CTCCCGTGGCCCCTTCTTTCCTGTGATTCCTGATCCCTTCTTATATCTCTATCTTCCATGGGCATCTTTCTCCTCTCTCCCTTGAACTCTTCTATTCTACTTCTAAACTCCATTGCACTCCAAATGGAAAGAATTGTTTTTATTCTCAACCCTACACTGCATCATTAGCTGCCACCAAGTCGTTACTGGGCCTTTTTTTTTTTAGTAAAGAGAGGAGCACAGTTTCAAGCATTAATTCTGCA
>NW_021482000.1:0-200 GCF_001605985.2 Dendrobium catenatum | reverse complement strand
CACATAAATATATTTATTTCCAATGCATTATAGTAAATAAAATATAATTGAATTTGATTTAGAAAGTATCAAAATATATTAACGGTATTCAACATAAAACCTTACTGAGCAGAAATTCATATTTTAGAAATTAACCAAATTATCAAAGATAATATATAATAATATTCTGAACTTTAATTGAAATATAACACAATTTTATA
>NW_021481999.1:0-537 GCF_001605985.2 Dendrobium catenatum | reverse complement strand
GCGACTAAACAAGTGTAAGGTGGACCTTATCATCTTACTCTCCTTAATTTCCCTAGTCATCAGTAGGGATGGTCAATATTTGATACGACTCAAAAATTCGACTCGAATCCGATCCTAAAATTTCGAGTTAAGGTCAACCCGAACCCGAAACGGGTCGGGCTCAACATTTCGACCCGTTTCAAAAATCTGGTCTACCCTTTGACCTGAAAATGACCCATTTTGACCCGACAACCCGAGATTGACCCAATTTTGACCCATTTTTTTACCAGAAAAAGAGGAGATAGACTTGTTTTTGACCCAAAAACTAGTAATTTTTTGTTGGAAACGGGTCATTCGGGTCGTGTCGGGTTGACACGAATCCGAAGCGGGTTGGGTTCGGGTCCGAAAAATAGACCCTTTTTCAAAAAATGGTCCGGTTTGGGTTGACCCGAATAGTGCCGGGTCAGTTTAGGGTTCGACCCAAACTCGACCTATGACCCGAAATTGACACCCCTAGTCATCACCTCTACTGTTTTTTTTTTCTTTGGGGGGCATTTA
>NW_021481998.1:0-205 GCF_001605985.2 Dendrobium catenatum | reverse complement strand
ATATAGAGATTGAGCCAAGCAGAATATCCACCCATTGAGAAAGCATGAATGCCCGGCTTAAAGATCCGATGATACTAATTGAAAGACTTCTCACTAAATACATAAAAGTTACTTTAGGGATAATAATCTTATCTTCTTCAATAGTTCAAATCTTCAAAAAGATTTTGCAACTACTCTTAAATTTTGCTTGACCTTAGTAGAAGCA
>NW_021481997.1:0-584 GCF_001605985.2 Dendrobium catenatum | reverse complement strand
AGAAATGTAACCCTCAAACTTAAGGGAAAATTCTATAAGATGGTAGTCAGGCCTGCTTTATGGTGCCGAATTGATGCAATCAAAAATTTGGGGAGGGACCCAAATTTTTTATCACAAAAACAAAATCTTTCTAGGATGATAGAAAGACATAAAATGCTTAAAAGAACACAAACACAACTTTATCTAATAAAACGACTTACAAACAAAGACTCTTACAAACTTGACTCAAACATGACACCCTAAACTTGATGCGGATATCCAACCGTCCATGCTTGTCCGAGGAGTAGCTGAAGATCGACGACCGAGATCACTTTGTTTTATTTTCTTTTATTAAGTGTATTTTAATTTAGTTTCGCAATTTCCCTTTTTTACCCTCTTGTCTTATGTAAGTCCAAGGGCAAATGTGACTTTTAATTTCTCTTGAGGCCTATATATAGAGGCTCATTCTCTTGTATTATGATGATGAATTATTGAATGAAAAAAGTTTGTGCTTGTTTGATCTCTTAGTGAGTTCATGGGAGGAGAAGGATCCCTTTGTGAGTTCCGGGATTCCCAAGATCTCTTTGTGAGTTCTTGAGGAAGTG
>NW_021481996.1:0-321 GCF_001605985.2 Dendrobium catenatum | reverse complement strand
GATCAGATTTTTATGCTCACCCTATCTATTTATAGGGGTTTCATAGCATTTGAAAACCACAATCAGCAACTAAACACGCCTTGAGCCACAAACCTGCACAAGTTGCCGATTGAGAGAAACTATTACGTGCAGAGTCCAACACAGCTTTCATCCACAGTCCAATCAGAAGTGACCACATGAGTCTTTAAAAGTTGCGTACAAATTATATATACAGTATAGAGGCGACAAAAGCAGAAGCTATGGCTGATAAGAAACTCTAGCCCTTTCATACAACAACTGTTCCAATCCAGTCAAGTGTTATGTAAAGCCATCATCATACAC
>NW_021481995.1:0-435 GCF_001605985.2 Dendrobium catenatum | reverse complement strand
CTTAGGCTTAACAACCTAATTACTGGACTCAACAAAATCCACCGGTCAAACTTCATCGACGGCGATCCTCCGACGAGATCAAGGCTAGATCCATCCAAGGCCTTGATCCAGTTGATCCAGAGCTTGTTTGATCGTGATTTCAACTAGAGAAATAAATGATGACAAACTACAAGCTTAACCGTATAAAGAACTTGAAGACCCAACGGTGAGATTACTCAAAACTTTAGATCTAGGTCACTACACTTAGATCTATATAATTTTTTTTATAAATGTTTTTAGATCTTTCAAATATCACCCATGCTTTCTTTTCATGATACTAATCTATGTTTAAAATTTCATTAAATTTAGATGTTTCGATCGAGAAAATGAAGTTTTTTTTCTCTTTTCTTTTCTTCATTTAAAAAAAATAATCTTTTTTTTTGTATTATTATTATC
>NW_021481994.1:0-250 GCF_001605985.2 Dendrobium catenatum | reverse complement strand
AAAAAATTATTATAATTTAAGTTATTGAAATATAATTTAATTTTTTAATTTCCGTCGGAAATCTGTCGGAAAGTCCGCCGGAAATGTTGTCAGAAAAAATCCGTCGGAAAACCAGTCAAAAAATGTGTTGGAAATTTGTTAAAAAAAATCCGTCAGAAATCCGTCGGAAATTCCGTCGGAATTTGTGACGAATTTATTTCCGCCGGAAATGAGCTGTTTTCCTGTAGTGTCGCCCATCAACTACCATCGC
>NW_021481993.1:0-740 GCF_001605985.2 Dendrobium catenatum | reverse complement strand
ATTGCAGCTTCTTGCTTTCTTCAAAAAAAAAAAAAGTGTAAAGAATAAAAAGACTTGAAATGTAAGCAGACATATGGAAATCAATTGATAATTCAACCTTGAAAGTGATTAAAATATGTTATGCAAATAAAATTAAAACATTAATCAAATCAAATTAATTCATATAATTTAAGAAGAGATATAACATTGATAATAGAAAGAATATATCAAAAGCATGAGTCAATTTTGACACTAAGAAAAAGAAAATTATTGCAAAAAGGATGAATAGAAAATTTGTATATTTTAAATTTCAATACAGAATATAAATGTATAGTAGATCAATTCAAATTAAGAGATTAAAAGATAATGGAAAGAAATAACTACCACATGTGGCGCTTTGCGCATCTTTTTCAAATTATTGGCACATTTTTGTGCATCTTTTTATTTTTGGTCTTATTTTGTGCCACTTTTTCTACTTGTGAACCATTGCACATTTCTTTTGATTTTTGTACATTTGTACATTTTGTTCAAGAGTAATTTTGATCTTTCCAAAATCAATAATAAAAAATTTCAAATTTTTCTAGGTTCATAAATATTTATTGATAAGTGAAATATAAAATAAGAAAACATCATAGTTGCAATAATAATATTAGAATTAATGTAGTCTAAATAAAGGACATGAAATTGACAATTCTAATTATACCAAGTTATATGCAGAACTTATATTTAGAAAAAAATTAGATTTTCTAATGAATTTAATT
>NW_021481992.1:0-263 GCF_001605985.2 Dendrobium catenatum | reverse complement strand
GGGCCTTCCCAAATAGGCTCAAATTTACCACCTCGCCGGCGATGCGAGATGATAGGCCTACGCAAAATAAGCACTAAATCACATACCCGGAAAGCACGGGGTCTAACAAGGCGATCGTGTGACCGGGCCATTCGGGCCTGGTATAGCTTAAGGTTCTGATGAGCTTGCAGGCGAAGCTCTTCTAAACCATCAAGCTCTTCCAATCTCAATCGGGCATTATCTTCCTTAGATAGATTGTAACTGACTGCCACACGCAGTGAGGG
>NW_021481991.1:0-1325 GCF_001605985.2 Dendrobium catenatum | reverse complement strand
TCGGTTTTAGATCAAATTTCATTTCTATTTCTAGTTCATAAACAAGCTCATCGCCTTTCATCTAATCTTCCATTCAAAAATGCTCTATTTCTCACTAGCTTATAGACTTTGTCTTTTCTATTTTCATAGGGTCCTTCCTTCTACCTTCACTGGGGGCTCTCTTTCCGAATAGAATAGAGGCCCATCTACTAGACCTGTGACTTTATCTCCCTATGGCGCCTAATTCCTTTTTGCTAACGCATGTCAGACCAACCAATAGTGACTAATACCCCGCCCCATTGAAGACCCTGGAAATGGCGAGGGCAGAGGCTAACGGTGAACCAAGTGGATCCAGCCACGGGAGTGATTCTCACATCAAGGAGATGATCATATGTCCGCTTTTAAAGCCCGAATCGAGTTCGAGCATGAGCCTGTAGTCCAACTCTTCTTCGGATCCGTTGGGATTTTTTGAACATAGGAGTTCTTTCTCATGGATGCGAGATCGAAGATCACCGAGAAAGATGATCACGAACGAAGACAGAGAATTGCGTAGATAGGAGGAGGAAACGAACCAACCCGGGGACGGGAATGAAATGGAGAAATGATCGGAATCGGAACGATTGAGGAAAGAAAGAGAATGGTGGCCCCTTTCGCCCAGCGGACATCGTCGGAGAACAATATTGGGGACAGGCTTCGAAGGTTCTTCCATCTTTCTATAGAAAAATAGATGATGATAGAGATCTAGATCTTTCTATAGATAGATGGATCCATGTGAAAAAAAGGTGCGGAGCAAAGAGATGAGGCTGAGCCGATAGCTAGGCTGGGGCGAGAGAGGGAAAAAACATGAGGGATGGATCGGGAAAAGTGACCTCCGGCTCAGCCCACGACTTCCTTCCCTTCGCGTGGCTCAGGGGACTCCGTTCCCTTTTTTTCTGAAAACTCTCGCCTTGAACTTGTCTAAGTTCAACTATCGCCTTTTTTTCCCAGAAGGAATTCGCCCGACCACGACGAAGAATAGGTACCCCCACCCCAGGCAGAGTTTGTGAGCCGTGTAATAGGCGACCATTTTGCGCGGTTCGGGGGGCACTTGACTCAGCCGCCTTAGCCCGATAGCGTCTTGACCCCATCCAATTTTTGGGCCAATTCCCCCTTCGTACTACCAAAAAATGAGATTCTTGCCGAATCCGAGTTTGCTGCTCCAACCATTACAAAACTCATACCTATTCTTTTTAGTACTTCAGGTGCTTCTATAGCGTATAATGTCAATCCCGTAGCGGATCAATTCCAACGAGCCTTTCAAACTAGTCCTTTTTGTAATCGACTCTATACCTTCTTCAATAAACGCT
>NW_021481990.1:0-256 GCF_001605985.2 Dendrobium catenatum | reverse complement strand
CATATATATTGCATTACATGGTAGGAGTTATATATACGTGTTTGTTTGGTCGGAAGGACCGTAGTCGGCAGGAGACCGGGGACAGAAAGTCCGTTGTCTGTTGATGGAGGTCGGACGGACCATAGTAGGCGATAGAGGTCGGAAGGACCATAGTCGACAGGAGACTGAGGTCAGAAAGACCGTTGTCTTGTGATGGAGGTCGGAGTGACCGTAGTGGGCGACAGAGGTCGGATGAACCGTAGTTGGCAAGAGTCCA
>NW_021481989.1:0-319 GCF_001605985.2 Dendrobium catenatum | reverse complement strand
TACATCCTTTCGTACATGCTCTTTGACTTGACCGATCGTACAAACGAAAAAATTTCGTACAGACGATCAAAATTTAATTCGTTTTAATGTCAGTTGAAAACCGTCCCCTATTATGAATCGACGTATGTTCATCTGGATGAACAAAAAATTCATACGGACGAACTTCACAATTAAAACTGTCTTATCCACTCAACCGCTGCATTCAATCGTCCCGAAGTTTGAAAAAAAATATTTCGTCCTGGACGATCATCAGATCATACAAATGAACTACATTAAAAACTATTCTCAAGACGTTTCATATCACGCAAACTGAATTTTA
>NW_021481988.1:0-705 GCF_001605985.2 Dendrobium catenatum | reverse complement strand
TTGGGACTAAGTTCATAAGGGATTAACATCCCTAACAAACTTTTACGTTCTTCATCCTTTATCCTTGGGAGGATCTTGGGAGGTCTACTTCAATAAATTGTCTAGGTTCTCTGCCTGCTTCAGGAGGAAGAAAAAGGAGTCGGTTCTCAGCCCGCTTCAGGAGAAAGCAAAAGGAGTCGGTTCTATGCCACATCAGAGTTGGTTAAAAAGAGTATGTAATAAAGGCTTATTCGCCTAGCTTTGGGAGCTAAAGGAGAGAAAATTAGTTAGTGCAATACTCGAAAGGTGCATGCGAGGACTGTACCTAGGTCAAGGTTTGATCGAACCACTATAAATCCGGTGTGATATTTCTTTGTTTTATTTCCACATTTAATTTCTGCATCTCTTACTCTTTGTGGTGAATTAATTTGGTTTTGAGTTCTGTGTTTTGCTTAAGAAAGATTTTTTTAAAATACCAATTAACCCCCCCCCCCTCTTGGTTAGCCTCGGACTAGTTCCTGAGGGCTTAATATTCCTAACAAACTTTCAAGTGGTATCATAACGGGATTCATAAAAATTAAGTTTGAAAACTTTTTGAATTTTTTGATCCATGGCTAACTCTAGTATTCGTAATACTGTGGAAGGGTATTCTTTTACCCGACCACCTTTGTTTGTTAATATTCCTTTTTATTTTTGGAAAACTCACATGTCTACATTTTTACAATC
>NW_021481987.1:0-232 GCF_001605985.2 Dendrobium catenatum | reverse complement strand
ACCTCTTAGGGCTCTGATAATAAGTGGATCAGAGTTTCTGGATGGGGGGACAACAAGGAGAGAATTTTATCATAAAAGTGGTGTGGTGGCCGACCATTATGGGAGGCATTTTGGGTGAGCTGGAGGAGTGGGCGTCCGAAGATGAAGGGGGTCGAGCCGAGCCATGGGGATCAGGTCATGCAATGAGGATGGAAGAAAGGTGAGATTCCTACCCTCGTTACATGGGGGGAAC
>NW_021481986.1:0-559 GCF_001605985.2 Dendrobium catenatum | reverse complement strand
ACATAAAAGAAGCGAGAATGAATGAGGTATGCTTCGGTAGGAGATCCAGAATAGAATCCTTCTTTTTCGGAGGGAGGAATATGGAAAGTCGTAAGCGAAGAAAGTAAGTAAAGCTCTAAGCGACCCATATCTGGTTTCAAAGGATGAACCGGATATGGACAATTCCAATAAAATTTCATTCTTGAACAAAAATCCATTTTTTCATTTCTTTTTTCTATTCCATGACTGGAACAAAGGGGGATACACAATACACCACGACAAAAGAGATATTCCTTGAAATGGCGGATCTATTCACTCTGAGCTTTTAGTCGAACTATCGGTTCTCTTTTTCAGCGGAATTATTGCCTTTATGTATTAGGAGAGGGGAGGGGAAAGCTTGGGGCCCATCCCCATAGGGACGCCCTAAAGGGAGCAGTTGAGAGGTTCTAGCTAAGTCGAAGTGCATAACTTCTGTATGTGATCATAGTATGTCACATCGTCTCATCCTTGCAGCATCGAAGAGGATTTCATGCACTATGTTCTAGTTCACTTATAAGGAAGATATAATTAGGGTGGAGGT
>NW_021481985.1:0-433 GCF_001605985.2 Dendrobium catenatum | reverse complement strand
AAATCCCGCTGTAAATCCGATACCAAACAGCCCCTAAGGGAATTTTTAATAGGTTGAATAATCTATGCACTGCAAAGGGAATTCCTACAAATAATTACGGAAAAGTTGACGACATTTAGAATTTAGTTTAGAAAAGCTGTATAAATAGGCTAAAGGCATGTTCTTACGGCTAAAAGTGAGCTCCAACGTGTAAGTGGAGAAATTATTCTGTGCAGACATTGATCGTCCGGAGGCGAATCAGAACGCGCCACATTATTCGGTACACAGAAAACAGGTGACGTGGTGCGTTCCTATTCGCCTTCGGACGGTGTCCGTATCCGCACAGAATAATTTCACGTATAAGTAAATGCGCAAATTTTGCAATAAATCAACCGTAGAGAAATAACTATTCAGGCATTTTTTTATTTTAATTCATAGTCATTTTTTTAACTAA
>NW_021481984.1:0-320 GCF_001605985.2 Dendrobium catenatum | reverse complement strand
TCTCCAGAGTCATCAATCCTGTCCACCTTTTGTATCTGATAATGGATCTCTTTGCTCATACTTCTCTCTATTTCATTCTTTCTCTTGCTGACCCCTTTCATACTGAGCTTCTTTGTGAATTCTTCGCAAATCTTTGCATAAATCCTGCTTTCATAACCCTGACCTCCTATGTGAATCGACGCCCGGTCGAGATCACATATCAGGACTGTGCTGAACTATTGCAGCTATCCACCATCGAGGATAAGCTGCATATAATTATCTCAGATCCTAATTTTAACTGGTTCATTGCAAATCATTTCCTTCGCCAGACCAATGCACCT
>NW_021481983.1:0-304 GCF_001605985.2 Dendrobium catenatum | reverse complement strand
ACGTCGGACAAAGATGAGTTGTCAAGTTGTGGGTGTTGAAATTGCTAGCGTCGAGCATCAATGTCAAGACAATGTCAGACTTTGATGTGGAGATAATTTTAAAATGTTGATGTTATAGTGACGTCAGATGTTGATGTTGAGATGCATCGGGCATTGTTGTTAAACTAAAGTTGTAACTTGCCAAAGAGAAATGAAAATAAAAATATTCGATGAATGGGTATTGAGTGCGAGCGATTGATTTGACGTTGTGGATAGAAAATAAGAAATTTAATTTTTATATTTTAAATAAATAAAAAAATTAAAT
>NW_021481982.1:0-653 GCF_001605985.2 Dendrobium catenatum | reverse complement strand
CGGCTTTCCCGAATTTTCATTGCAAGTGGATGAGATTGGCATCTGGTCATGCTTCTCAGGCATGTACAAGCTAGAGACTGCTGAATCAGCAAGGGTGTCTTGATATGAGAGGGCATCAAATTTATTGGTGACAGGAATGGTCGGGGATGAATCTGGTAGAGGTTTAGTGGGGGAAGTTTGTGTGGGGGTCGGGGATGGGAGATTCGAGGTGAAGTCCTCAGAAGGTGAGTTAAGATTTGGAATAAGATTAGTGGTCGGGGCCATAGGAGGTTGGTTCAAAGGGGGAGAAGGCTGAGGAGGTGTAGGTGATGGTTGGGGGTGCATGGTATTCAGAGGTGGAGCTTTTGGGATGTTCAACTTATGAGGGAAATTCCTAGGTTTGCGGCTGGTACTCCTTCCACGGTTAGGAATGGAGTCATTTTGCTGCGGATTTGGGTTTTTTGGGAAAGCATTAGGGGCATGCATGATGGAATTGCAGAAGGAGCAGTGGGTTGGCTTCCAGTCGTATAGCACAGTAAGAGGGAATTTTTTATCATCAACAGTATAGTAGATCTCATCCGGAAGAGGAGAAGAGCTACATACCTGAACACAAACTCTAGCGAAAGTCAGCATTGTTTTTGCCGCAGTAAGAGCGTCAACAGCCAGTGGAATAC
>NW_021481981.1:0-255 GCF_001605985.2 Dendrobium catenatum | reverse complement strand
CCCCCCCCCCCCCCCCCTCTTGGTTAGCCATTCGGACATAAGCTTAGGTCTAACAACCTAATTCATATTTAACAAGTTTCAACATACCTCATTCTACTAAGGGTCCTAGACATAGAAAAATTGTGATCAATTCATTTTTTCTTATAAAATTCCTCAATAATTTTATTTTCAAATTCACCTCCGTGATCACTTTGAATTCTTAAAATTTCACATCCTATTTTCCTATGAATCCAAGTCGAAAAATCTCTAAATTTC
>NW_021481980.1:0-211 GCF_001605985.2 Dendrobium catenatum | reverse complement strand
TCTTAATTTCAAAAACCATTGGTTAAAATGAGTTAGACTTTTGTTTAGAGAAAAAAATCATACCAAAAAACGAGGTCAGAAGGAGGGAAACCATTAACGGTGTTTCTCCTTTTAACCGATTTAGAAAAGCTAAACAATATCTTTAAAACTCTAAAATTTAAAATCTTGAAAAAGTTTAACATATAGAAAACCAAATATAAAAGCAAAAAGA
>NW_021481979.1:0-230 GCF_001605985.2 Dendrobium catenatum | reverse complement strand
TATCGTAATGCAGTAGATGTATATATTGGAAATAAGATTTTTCCTTCAGAGATTATAGAAGGCACTGCATAAGGTAGCAACAACAATCTTATAAATATCCTAGAAACCATAATGTAGGATATTCAAACACTTACAAACTGCATAGCGAGCTCATTCTAAAGCTAAAATAAAGGTCGATCATATAATCCAAACATGCATGAAATGTATGTTATTTAAAGATAAAAATAATT
>NW_021481978.1:0-644 GCF_001605985.2 Dendrobium catenatum | reverse complement strand
AATAACTAAACAGTCATTGAATATGACATAGTTATAGTAAAATCGAGTGGCTCGATGAGACGAGCCCAACGAGCCCAAAATCATCAACTTTTGACACCAATAAGGCATTTAAATACTCAATCAACAGACTATGATTGAAGGAGTCGATATCTATCATCCATCTTAACACTCCCAACTTAACCTTGATCCTCCTCATATTTACAAGTCATGTCACTGTCAAAAAATTATAAATATGCCTCAATTCTTCACATAGAGAAAGAGGGAGTTGAAAAGGAGGGAGAAGAAAAAGAGTGAGAGTGGAGGAAAAGAAGATTTAGAGAGCTACCTTCCCATCAGCCACTACTGGAGCTATTCTTGATCACCGCCGGAGTTCCTCCCATCCACCGTTGAAGTTCTTTCCGACCACTGCCGGATTCTTTCCGACCACTGTCGAAGTTTTTCCCGACCACCACCGAGAGTTCTTCTTGACCACCACTGGAGTTCTTCCCAACCACCGTCGGAATTCTTCTAGACCATTGAACATCAACGTACATCCGCCCGCTCATCAATTACACTAGATCTCTTCCTGACCACCAATAGTCATTGAACTTTCACCCATTCATCGACAGCCTCCAGATATCTTCCCAAACACCGGCCATCGCCGG
>NW_021481977.1:0-259 GCF_001605985.2 Dendrobium catenatum | reverse complement strand
CCGAGTGCTTCAAAATGTACTTTTTGTGCCAAACAAAGTGATTTACCTTTTTCTTATCTTGAAACGCGGAACATCGTACTCACAACGCCATTTCGTTCATTGGATCGATATAAATGCGGTGGAATACGTGTATTTAATATACGGACTGCGTAATTAATTTCTCAGACTAATCCACTAATTTCTTTAGCGTAGTTTTTATGTATATGCCTTGTATAGTATAATTAAAAATAGTAGAAATTTAATGAATAACATTTAAATT
>NW_021481976.1:0-226 GCF_001605985.2 Dendrobium catenatum | reverse complement strand
TATGTGACAACTGAAAATCAATTGGCTGACATCTTTATTAAACCACTGGACTTCGACACTTTTAGTTCTTTAAGGACCAGATTGGGTGTGATTGACATAAATGCATGAAACTTGATATTTTAGCTTTTATTTTTTATTTTTAGTTTTTGGTGTGTTTTACATTCTTTTGCTTTTTTTTTTCTTTTCTCTCTTACTTAGTTTTCAAAATCATCGCTGAAATGATAAC
>NW_021481975.1:0-219 GCF_001605985.2 Dendrobium catenatum | reverse complement strand
CCGCCTTTTTGACCAATCGTCTTGTACGCAATAATTGAACCATATCGTCCTAGATGATGCTACGATCGTCCTAGACGATGTGTCTGTCTCTTTAAATTCAAGCATTTCCAGCCATTATTTTTACCTCATTCTTCTTCTCTCGTTATTGCTTACTGTTTTCTTGTTATGGCTGGTGGGAAGCATGTCCGACAAACTTCTGGGAGCTCTTCAAGGGCTAGG
>NW_021481974.1:0-298 GCF_001605985.2 Dendrobium catenatum | reverse complement strand
GTATAAAATTAATTTTAAAAGAGATTTAGGCTTCGTTTGGGACAGCTTTCGTACTGCTTCTTAAAGCAATCTTTTAGTATTAAAATTTTTTAAACTGTAAAAATTTTGTTCTACAAAGCTGCTTTAGAAAACAATTAGAAAGTTGTCCAAATGAAGCCTTAATAATGAAATTTTGACTTTTTGTGTCCCATAACATAATAGAGAAAATTGGATAAATATACCTTTTATTTATTTTCTTTCAAAAGATATATCAAAAAGTTCATTTCAGATTAAATTACTTTAATTAGTGTCCCATAAT
>NW_021481973.1:0-310 GCF_001605985.2 Dendrobium catenatum | reverse complement strand
TTCTATTGGACAAACGAGCTGGAACGGGATTTCCGAGTCGCGGGGATTCGGGCGAAGTCGGCTCCCTTTGCCTAGTGACCGTAAAATTTGATTGGCTTCTCGAATTTCTGTGTTTTTAACTAAAAAAATCTAACTATATCAATGATAAATTATTATTATATATACAACTATTATAAAAATAAATTGTTATTCATTTTATATTAAATTATTTATTTTTTTCATTTATATTTAATTTGATTTGGAGATTTAGGGTTTGTTTGTGATAGCTTTCTAATTGATTTATTTTTTAGATCAGAGCCACACTTTTATT
>NW_021481972.1:0-255 GCF_001605985.2 Dendrobium catenatum | reverse complement strand
TGATTCAACTCTTCTTGCATGACCAATATTCAAAATTTATCAGAAAGTGCTTGATCAATATCAGTGGGTTCTATAGTTGAAATAAAGGCTGAATGATTGACTTCCTTGTTTAATCCACGCCTAGTTCTAACACCCTCACTAGGTTCACATATAATCAATTCCCTTGGGTAGTTTTTAGAAAATCTCAAATCTCTAGGCAAAGCGTTTTCTATCTCCAAATTTTCTTCCAAGTTTATTCTATCAATCTTTTGGGAG
>NW_021481971.1:0-325 GCF_001605985.2 Dendrobium catenatum | reverse complement strand
CTCTCTTGCTCTCCCTCTCTCTCTCTCTCTCTCTTCCTCTCCCTCTCTCTTGCTCTCTCTCTCTCTGCCTCTTTCTCTTGCTCTTGCTCTCTCTCTCTCTCACTCACTATCTCTCTTAAAGTTCAGCTCTCACGATCTCTCTCTCTCTTGCTCTCTCTCTCTCTCTCTCTCTCTCTCTCTTTCTCTTGCTCTCTCTATCACTCTCTCTCTTGCTCTTCTCTCTATTGCTCTCCCTCCATCTCTCTCCCTCTCTCTATTGCTCTCCTTCCATCTCTCTATCCCTCTCTTTATCTTTCCTCTCTCTCTCTCTCTCTCTCTCTTTCTC
>NW_021481970.1:0-371 GCF_001605985.2 Dendrobium catenatum | reverse complement strand
AGGGCTGTCAATTTCTGACACGACCCGCTAACCCGACCCGGAAAATCCGGGTTTGGGTCAACCCGTGAATGAAACGGGTCGGGTACGGGTTGAAGGATTTTACCCGTTTATAAATTCGGGTCGGGTTTGGGTCAACCCGTCAACCTGCGGGTCGACCCGATTAACTCGCTAACTCGTTTTATTAAAAACTTAAATCCTGAATCCCGATCGCCTCATCTCATTCTCATCTTCTATTCGCCTCGCCTGTTCCGCTATTCGAGAGGGTTCTAGGGTTTCTCCTCGCTCTCAGCCTCTCGCGCTCTGTGGTGGAGCCGTAAAAACGACGAATCGTTGTGTAGCTGATGAAGTTTTCTTGATATCTTCTTCTGATC
>NW_021481969.1:0-246 GCF_001605985.2 Dendrobium catenatum | reverse complement strand
AAAGGGCCCACCATATGCTGTTGCTAATTGTGTATTATTTTTTATTCTTTTTCAGTTAATGTTTCTTCTATATCTGTCAATTTACATAACATTCCAGTGCTTAATGGCTCTAACTTTGAGAAATGGAAAGAGCACATTACTATTATTCTTGGGTGTATGGATCTAGACTATGCGATTCAAACTGAACGCCCTCCTGCCCTTACTGCGGAAAGCACTATTGAACAAAGGGCAAATTTTGAAAAGTTG
>NW_021481968.1:0-242 GCF_001605985.2 Dendrobium catenatum | reverse complement strand
AATCAAAAAGCCCATTCTGAAATCTCACGAGCTGCTAGAGGTCGTCAGCTAGGGCTGGCGAAGGATATATGAAGTTCAGGCGGCTGGGAGGGGTTCGGCCTTGGTGAATCCAGGGAGCGGCGACGGAGAAGGAGAAGGCCGACGGGATCGAGGTTTCTTCCACGATCTTGGATTTACGAACAGAGGAACAGCGGGGGGAAGGAGTTTCGATATCCTTGCGAACAATGGAAGAGGGAACCTTG
>NW_021481967.1:0-298 GCF_001605985.2 Dendrobium catenatum | reverse complement strand
TGTAAAATATGAACTCAATATTTTGTATTGCTCCAAAAATTAATCCATCAACCAAACCTCCTATCCAAACTACAATCAAAGAATCCTGGTCGAGAAAGCTTCTCACTCGAGGTCATCAATACGAAGCTTGCCTCTAAGCATCGAACATTCAATATTCAATTACATTAGTGACGAAGTCAATGAGACTTTGAAGGGACACAAAAGGGAAGAGCGCTTGAGCAAAACAAAGCCTAAGGCTTCGTTTGGGACTGCTTTTTTATTGCTTTCTAAAACGGAGTTTTAGTACAAATTAAAAATA
>NW_021481966.1:0-248 GCF_001605985.2 Dendrobium catenatum | reverse complement strand
TACCACATCGAATTTATTATTGCTAACAAGAACCAGATCTGGAAGTAAAGTTTTATTATTTGAATTCATACCTCATGAAGTAGTGATACAAGGATCAACAACTGGAGCATTCAAATCTTCAACACCAGTCATATCATCATTTTGATTTCCCATCTTAATAAGCACCACTTCATCTTTATTAACAATACATATCCCAGCTCGAGGATCATCCAGCACTAACGTCTTCAGATTGTTCTTAACTGGAACAA
>NW_021481965.1:0-1028 GCF_001605985.2 Dendrobium catenatum | reverse complement strand
GTAGTTATGGACTATTTTTAGTTGAATATCATGCTATTGTATGTTATTTTGGGCTTGAATCAGTGTGTAAATGTTGGATGGATATTAATGTAATTATATTTTCCGCTCTCTATATTAATGAAATGAAATTAGTAAGCTTTGGTAGATGCTCATAAGATTAAAATAAGCACTTCTAATTTTTAATCTTAGGGCATTACACCTATAGCCCTCATAATAATATTAAAAAGAGGTGTAGAAAAATACTTTGGTACTTTATGCTATACTTTTAACTAATTTTAGTTGACATTCTAGATGTTTGAGATCTATAGCTTTCTTAAGTATTATATAAAACTCTCCTCTACTCTCCCAACTATCTCTATTCTCATAGGTTAAACTTGGCTAGCTCACAGATTCATCCTGCTAATAAGGCATGGTGCCTTCCATGGATAAATTTGGATTCAAAATCCTCTAAGATGTAATAAGTGTGGATTGATGCCAATGATAAGAAGACAAGTCCTACTCAATGAGCAAATTTAGTAAGAGTTTTCTGTTAACATGGAGAATGTGAAGTACACCACCCGTCGTAACATTATAAAGATAAAGGAAAAAATTATGAAGATAATCCAAGATATCCTGGGCAACCTGCAAGGATGAGTACGAGGTGATAGTACCCTTGAAGGTTCTTCAGACTTGGCAAACTACCACACGTGACCAAAAGATAGTGTTAACTTTAACACAAATTACTAATTATGCCCTCATATTGACAAGAGATGAAGATTATAATATGTTGTCCAAGCGAGACTGAATAATTGAGTCTAAGCTCACCAATTCCTTCTCAAGAGAGATCACTAAGGCCATGTCGCCTACCAAATTCAAGTTGCAATACTTAGAGTACCATATGAGCAAGACTAATCTGATAAACCATGTAGCGACTTTTGAGTCAATGGCCTATGTACTAGATATAGATTTTGCCCTCAAGTTTATTTATCTAAATATATGTTTTTAATCTTAGTTTACTTAAGTACATCAACATCTTTAATCATATTTTT
>NW_021481964.1:0-2079 GCF_001605985.2 Dendrobium catenatum | reverse complement strand
CATGATTTAGATATTAAATTAAAAAGTTTTTGAGCCTGATTAAAGAACTTGAGTTTGGATTATCAAATTCTGAATTTCTAACCTTTTTTGGGCTATGCATTATCAATCCAATTCAATTAAGTTTTTGATTAAAACCAAGAGGTAACTTTCTCATTTTAAGAATATTTTTTTCACTAGATCAAGGAACATTTTTGTCTTTTATTCGTTTTGGTTTTTGTTTGTGCCTCCTCTCTTTTTGATAATATCAAAGGGGGAGAAAATGATGTTGAATTTTTGTACTGTTATCGTATTTTGATCTTTTTTTAAAAAAAATTAAAAAAAAATAACAAAAAAAAAATTATCTCCTCTATTTTTAAAAGTGTTATTCTAGTGAGGGGGAGATTAGGAACAATATTTACTTTTTTGAAAATTCAAATTGAAAAGTTTTGCCATCATCAAAAAGGGGGAGATTATTGTGGATCTATGGTTTATGATTTTGATGATAGCAAACATTCTTTTTTCTCTATAACTGCCTTATCTACTGACATTTCAGATTCACACGATCTGACTACAATTTGGAACCAGCTCAAGATTGGGTAGACTATGTCTGAGTCAGTTTGTACCCTTTATTCCTTTCTTGAGTCTATTGTATTTAGTGTGGCTCCTGATGTTATGGAGCTTGAAAGATTTTTCTGTTGTTCCCTAAAATTTTCTATTTTTGGTAACATCATCCGGGTCGATATTTATATCGGCTTGGACGATCGATCCAAAAGAAGAAACCCTAATTAGGGCATCCTCATTAAGGTAATCGTCATGAGCTGATCGGCCTGGACGATACTTGTATCGGCCAGGATGATAAGCTCAATTCAGAAAGAATCAGTCGTCATGATCAGATTAGGTATTCATTGTTTTAGGAAATCGGCCAGGACGATATAGACATCGTCCAAGACGATCTAACTCAATTATGCCTAAATTAATCTAGTATCTTTAGAAAGCATTAATGGCTGATTGATACGATCACATCATCCGGGATGATCATAGGATCGGCCAGGATGATTTCCTGGATGATTTACATCAGCAGAATCTATTCAGGGTGATGATCAGGATGATTGAAATCGGTTTTAAACTAATCGTCCGGGATGATCGTGAGATCGGCTAGAATGATTACAATGTGTTGGCTCATTTAAAAATAATTCCTTCCCTTTCTAGTTTCTATGATGCTTTGATGATGTCCCCTGACTTGAGAGAGACACTGGCGAAAACCCTGCTTGAACCAGAGTCCTATCAAGCATTCTTTGCTTCTAATTCTATTGGTGATGCATGCTATTTGAAAAAGATGCCTTGTATTACCTTTTCAAAATGTGATATTCTTTTAGGGACTTCTGAGCACAATCGTCCCTTGTATGTCACTACTAAAGTCAATGGTTATGAGTTGAACAGGGTCTTTATAGATCAAGGGGCTTCAGTAAACATCCTTACCTATGAAACTTTAAATAGCCTATCCTTAGGTCATTTATAGCTCACTTCCAACAAGATTATGTTGAAAGGATTAAATAATTAAGGACAACATGCTCTAGGGTCCATTACCCTACCTTTGAAGTTTGTGAACTTCCTAACTGAGGCAAAGTTTCATATAATATAGGCTGACACTTCATACAGGGCTCTCCTAGCAAGGCCTTGGAACCATGAGTATGAGATGGAGCCCTCCACCATGCATCAATATATGAAGTTTATGAGGAATGATGTCAAATATACAATTCCTGAAGACACTCAGCCTTTTTTCGTGTATGAGGTCTCTATTTATGATGACATCGAGTACTCTATACATCGGAAGACTCATAAACCTCCACTTGCCCAGTCATCAGTGACACCCATTGTTGAGTCTAGTGAATAGGTTGTTAGACCTAAGTTAATGTCCCAAGGCTACCAAGAGGGGGTGAATTGGTAGTTAAAAAATTTTTCCTCTTTTGATAATTTTAACCGAAATTAAACTTTAATGATATTTTTTATAGAAAATAGTTTCAACCACAAAATTTAAAAAAAATGCGGAAAATAAAAAGCGATAAAGTAAACGACATAAGATTTATAGTGGTTCGGTCT
>NW_021481963.1:0-299 GCF_001605985.2 Dendrobium catenatum | reverse complement strand
TAATTGTGTGTGGTTATTTGATGTTTGATGTTGATCAAAAAAAATAGATTAACAAGTGGACCCCCAACATATGTGATGAACTTAAAAAGTAAATTGCACATGTTAGTGTTGACAAAAGTGTTCAACAGATTCTATCAAGATTTCAATAACCAGGATCTAAAAAGAAAATTAATATGATACAGAGAATTTTTATTTATGTCTAAGATAACACCACGAGGTTCTTTCTCCACCGCTAGTAGATAATCATATGGAAAGGAATCCAATACCATAGACTTTGACCTTATCAGAAAGGATCAAAG
>NW_021481962.1:0-218 GCF_001605985.2 Dendrobium catenatum | reverse complement strand
CAAAGAAGAAGTGCTTTCAGATGAAAACAGCCACCCATGCTACACAATTGTGGGGGGAAAGACTGTACTATCAGGGAAGGAGTGTGATTCCTAGGTCTTCCATTCATATTCCCCATCTTCTATAGGAGTTTCATGGGAGCGCCATAGGAGGGCATTCAGGAGTGCAGAAAACTTATAGCAGGATTGCTGCTGAATTGTACTGGAAGGGGATGAGGAAA
>NW_021481961.1:0-253 GCF_001605985.2 Dendrobium catenatum | reverse complement strand
CAATGATTGTATGCTCTTCTTGATGGGTATCCTATTTATTGCTCTCCTTCCTCAGGTTTTGGTTTTGTAGGAGTCTGCTGGCTGTGGGTGTTTTTGGTTTACACATTTCTGGAGGTGGTTGTTGCCTGGCCTGCGGGAGGGCATTATTTTGCTAAGGCATTATTGGGTGGATGATTCTTTTCAGGTTGCTAGCTATGTTCTCTTTTGTTGTTTGTTCCTTTTATGTGTTGTTTTTTGGCTGTGCAGTGGGTTT
>NW_021481960.1:0-223 GCF_001605985.2 Dendrobium catenatum | reverse complement strand
TTGATTACTGGTTAAGCCGATGTTCATTCAAACTTTGAATAATTTGATCTATTATTTTAGCAGCTTTATTCAAAATCATACTTTGGTAACCCCATATAAAATAATGGTAATCATGTTTATTATTTAGATAATTTTTTTAAAATAATAAACTCAACAATAATTTATGGTAAACCATAATATCTTAGTTTTTGATTTTTTTTTTTTAAGGAATGATTATAAAATT
>NW_021481959.1:0-206 GCF_001605985.2 Dendrobium catenatum | reverse complement strand
GGTTCCCCGTGGAAGTAATTCTGCGGCAGATGCCCTTGCAAAACTAGCGAAAGAATTTTCCTGTTCTGAGGAAGATTCCATCCCTATAGAGATTCAGGGTCGTAAAACCCTTTTGTGGGTCTCCGAAAGGTTTCCGCTCGTGTGGTTCGAATGCAAAGAATACGATCATACTATCCCGTAGGACAAAATGGTCGTAGACCTTTACA
>NW_021481958.1:0-302 GCF_001605985.2 Dendrobium catenatum | reverse complement strand
ATAAAAAATCTCTTATTTAAAATTTTAGCTAATTATTACTTTGGATCATAATACTTACTTTTTATTTTCTGAGCTCCTTTCAATTTTTTCTTGATCAATCATATGTTCTCAGTAACATCATCAATAGCTGAAGGACTAATAGTCTTTTCTCACCTACCTCTATCAAGGATGATAGTGTTTTACTCCTTTGACTATATTATACTTTATATAAAGCCAAGCCATCACTTATCTTGAAATGATTATTATTTGCAAACTCAATCATAGGGATATATATTTCCCAACTTCCACCAAAATCCAATACA
>NW_021481957.1:0-211 GCF_001605985.2 Dendrobium catenatum | reverse complement strand
GATTATTATTATTGTTATTATTATTATTATTATTTCTTTTAAAAATTATTTTTTTAAAATAGGCCTTTAATGTCCTTTAAACTTCGAAAATTGATAACTTTCTCGTTTCAAATCGAATTTTTGCGCACAGCACCTCGATTTGAACATATTTGGATTCTACACCTTCTGAAACCAGTTTTATTTGAAAATTTTGGGTCTGTGTGCAATTATT
>NW_021481956.1:0-296 GCF_001605985.2 Dendrobium catenatum | reverse complement strand
TTGTTTCTAAATATTTTCTGAATTTTTATTAAAAAAGAAGAATTTTTTTTGCTCTCACCTAATTTTTAATATAATTATCTTAGTGAGGGGGATTTAGGAGAAAATAGTTTTTAGTTTACAAATTCCACAAGTAATGTTTTACATCATAAAAAAGGCAGAGATTATTGTAACTCAAGCTTATGAGTTTATATTTTTTTATGATAAAAAACATTGTGACTTACTTTTTTATGTCTCATAATATTTATATTATATATTTATTTATGTGTATACTAATAATTCAAAAACATGTGCACCTT
>NW_021481955.1:0-380 GCF_001605985.2 Dendrobium catenatum | reverse complement strand
TCATCATCCTTCGTCCTTGGGGGTTCTTGGGAGGTCTTGTTCAGCAATCGATCAAGGTTCTATGCCTGCTTCAGGAGGAAGCAAAAAGGAATCGATTTCTCTGCCTCACCGATTTCGATGGAAAGGAGTTTCTGTTAGAGCTTCTCTGCCTTGTTGTGGGAGCAAAAAGATAATTACTATATTTAGTGCAATACCCGGAGGGCACCTCCGGGGAGTTGACATAGGTTGAGTTAACTGAATCACTATATATTTCTGTGGTCTTTTACTACTATTTTCCGCATTTATTTTTCCAAACTTTGATTTTCATTATGGTGATTTTGGTTTGAGTTTTGTGATTGTGATTTTGATTTAAGAAATTTTTAAAATACTAATTAACCCCC
>NW_021481954.1:0-866 GCF_001605985.2 Dendrobium catenatum | reverse complement strand
CCTTACTTTAGACACTTCCCCGCCTACGGGTATAGTCCGGATAATCTGACCTATGACGATGAGGTACCGGACCTCGGGAAGCCTAGTTTTCTAAAAAAAATATTTTTAAGCATTTTTAAAACTTCAAACATACATGATTTGGATGTATCGACTAGCATACATTACATTAGAAATATATTTAAAAGAGTCTAAACTTTAATTGCATCAGTATTTAACATTTTCACCCAGCATAAGTCAAAGGGGCCACTAAGACAATATCTAGATGTCTGTCCCAACTCTCCAAAACTTTAATAAAAATATTCCTACCACTCTTTCATAAAAATGACATGACTTATATATTTAAAATCGACTAGATGGTTAGCTGACTCCCCAATCCAGGCCGAGGTAAATCTTGATTTTGAGCTATATTAGTTAGGTTTGGACTACTGTGGTCTAGTGTCCAAATTTATATTTAAAATCTGAGGTAGATCTTGGGTTATAGGACCCTAACCTCAGGGAATATAATTCCAAATTTTTAATAAAATGCTCAACTTTAACTAAATTTTCTTTTAATCCAAAATGTAAAGCTCAACTTTTAGATTAAGTTGGGACACTTCTGGATCGATTCAAAATGTCAAAGTGTCCCCTACTTTTCTTCCATTAACTCCATTAATAAGTGCTCAATTTTGATCCATTCACTTTTGAAATTCCAAAATTCACTTCCTTTTGTATTACTCATAGAAAATCCTTAACAAAATTTTGCTACTATTTTAATCGAGAGTTTTCATAGGGGGCTCTGTCTTCATATGATGTAATTAACTATGAGGGTTTGAGCTTGTAGGAGATTTAGAACCACACATCTAATTTTCAAAATTGATTTCCAAAAC
>NW_021481953.1:0-1209 GCF_001605985.2 Dendrobium catenatum | reverse complement strand
TTTAAATCATTTTATAAAATTTTATAAATTAATTATGACATTATTCATCTTGTTGGCAATCTGCCAAAAACTTTTTCATATCATTATTTGTATTTTTTATATAAATTTTATGAAACTAAGTTATTAGTTATATACATTAGCCTTATTTCAAAAGTTAAATAGAAATTATTTGCATTTTTTCCTTTTTAACAAATTATTATTATCATTATTTATATAGGAGTCCAAAAACCTTAATTTTTCCAGAAATAGCTTTGATGGAGGAAGAGAATTCATCCTTTTATGATAATGTGTTGTCCATGGCTTTGTGATTGTTTTATATAAACGGAATTGTGTTATCGTGGACAGAATGAATTAGTAGCAGGTTACCCTCCTCTGATTCATCAGCTGTTGGAACTTCTCTTTATGTTGTTGAATTAAGGGGATTTTGATATTAAAAAAAAAAAATTATGCTAGTCCCACAACTCTCAAAACCTCAATGTCGCAGAACTCCCAATAGAAAATACGAAACTGCAACACCCCAACCTAACCCTGCAATGCCCTCCTCAAATTCTTGTAATGATAGAAAGCTCAATGATGTGGTGCTGCAAACTCCAGCATCACAATGTTCCCATGAAAAAAGTTCCATATTCTAATTCTTGCACACATAATCCATATGCACACTAAAATATTTCAAACACACAACATGTCTAGAAAAGAAAATATACATTGATCAGTTCATGTAAATTTATTAGAATGGATCAAAAAGCTCGGATTTTTGTATCAATAAGTATTACACCATTTTTTTCTTAAACTCTCTATGGACCTATTTATATATTTCTTAATTTTTTGACCATTTACATTTAAATTAATTCCTATAATTTTTTTAGTTTCTATCTTTTCGTTCACATTTTGATTCCGCAATTAATTATTTTTGGCATTATGAGCTTTTTCTTTTAATTATCCATGCACATACTTTGCAACATCATTAATATCACTAGTTATTTTTCACATAATATTAGCTTTCTCATGAACAACTCAAACCTTAAGATCTTGAATCTCACTCTCAAAAATATTTTTATTAATGTTCTTTAAATAGCCTTATCTAATCGTAGAATAATGTTTTACTTTATTTTTTATTTCCCACCCTTCATTTTGAAGTTCAAAATTAATAAGCCATATTAGGATTATAAACATTCACTCAAAATGACTTTAGAATATTTATAATCTAAC
>NW_021481952.1:0-235 GCF_001605985.2 Dendrobium catenatum | reverse complement strand
ATATCCTAAAGTAGCTTAATAACAATAATTACTTAATTAGGATAAGAAAACTATAAAAGGAATATTGTCCCATGCATAATTGAAAAAGCAAATAGCAGAGAAGATGGAGCAGTGGGTCGTTGAGTAGCTTGTGGTGTCCGCTGGAGCAAGCGAGCTTTACTTATGTCCGCATCAGTTCTCCCTCAATCCGGAGAAACTCGACTTCGACGATGTTTCTGCTAGTTGTGTATTGTCC
>NW_021481951.1:0-377 GCF_001605985.2 Dendrobium catenatum | reverse complement strand
TGAAGCATCATTCAATCGTTCAAGAGTTTTTTTTTTTGTAAGAATTTATTAATAATATATTTTTTTTGTTTAAGAAAGATTTTATTATCCAACTCTAATTTTTTTTTTTTAAGTTTTGATCTTGTAATGCTACAAGCTTTTTTTGAGATAGCTATAGAGTTTTATATAAAACTGGTTGCGAACTTACTATAGAGAAAATGATTTTTCTATTATGATTATTTCATCACATAAAATTTTAAAAATAGAGAAATAATAAAAAAATAGTAGCCAAACAAAGCAACTAGAAAGCTATCTCAAACAAGGTTTTCAGAACCGGACCGGACAACGAACCGGTGGAAGAAGAGGTTCACGGTTCGACCGGTTCGACCGGTCGAACC
>NW_021481950.1:0-763 GCF_001605985.2 Dendrobium catenatum | reverse complement strand
CTTTTCTGTACTTTGGTTGTGACGCTCTGCATGTGACCTGTGTGCTGGTTGTTGTTTTTGCTACCTGTTGTAGCTTTTCTGCTGTGTTGTTTTCGTACTGCTTTCTTTCAGCTTTTCTTTCTGTACTGTGTTTGTGACGTTAGAATACCCATAGGTTAGGCACGTTCTTTTATATTAATGCTGTCTTCCTATAGGTGGTCGTGCTCATATAGTGCTGCTAAAAGGGGGCTAAAAATTAATAAATCATATATAACTGCTTTAGGTACCTGCTTCAGCTGCTTAGCCCCCAATAATCAGAGCACGGCCAAGTGATTGATGTGCGCATTTTAATTTACATATATAACTGCT
Source organism: Dendrobium catenatum (assembly GCF_001605985.2). Lineage (NCBI taxonomy): Eukaryota > Viridiplantae > Streptophyta > Magnoliopsida > Asparagales > Orchidaceae > Dendrobium > Dendrobium catenatum. The sequence goes on along the minus strand of NW_021481950.1, from coordinate 415 downwards.
TGGATGAGTTTTTATTATAAACTGCTTAGGATAACCCCTGTAGGAGAGTCTAGATTTTTTTTTATAGTGTAATGTATTTGATAGTAAATGTTATAAAAATTTAAAATAAGACATTTTTAAAGAGATAAGAATCCAAAGGGAAAAGTAAACCCCTACAAGAGGTTTCCTTTTTCATTTGGATATCCTTTTGGAGCACTCACTAAGAGGAATCCAAAGGAAAAAGTAAACCCCTACAGGGGGTTTCCTTTTTCATTTGGGTATCCTTTTGGAGGAGTCACTACGAGGAGCCAGAAGGAAGAACGAAGACGATCCAAAGACGAGTCAAGGAAGAGAAGAAGAAGACTAAAGAAATATAAAAATGCCTTATTTTAAGATTTGCGTCGTTCCCGGGTTGTTGTCGGTGGAGCTCGGCCAC
>NW_021481949.1:0-233 GCF_001605985.2 Dendrobium catenatum | reverse complement strand
TAAATATGAAAATATCCAAATCAATGTAATGCTCAAATGTCAGGTGGATTGATCATGAGCTCATAGTTTTAGCTCAGTTCTCAAAAAATATATATATATATTTTTGAACTATCACACTAATGTTCGTTGTCAGATCTCAATTTCTTAACGAAAAAAGTGAAGGATTGCGTTAAAGAATCGATTGTCAGCATAAAACTTATTGAATAATCATGACGGGACTATTGTATCAAAAA
>NW_021481948.1:0-215 GCF_001605985.2 Dendrobium catenatum | reverse complement strand
GAGCAAACAGCTAAGTACTCCACTCCTTCAAGCAATCGCACTTAGGAGATGTCAAGGGAGAGGCGTCTGAGCTGCAACTAGGGTTGAGGGAATGAAAATTGTGAAAACCAAGCTGCTCCCTCAAATGATCGGATCTCCTCACTTGGATCGCACAAACCACTGCTCTTGGATGGATCCATCCAGCCTTCATGCAGCCCTTCAATGTGGGTTGCTCC
>NW_021481947.1:0-218 GCF_001605985.2 Dendrobium catenatum | reverse complement strand
AAATAGATATAATATAAATTATTTATGTATATAGTCTTAATAAAATTTAAGCTCGTTTTAATATAAATTATCCATCCACCTTCTTCTCTCTATCATCTCTCTCTATTGACTCTCATCCTCAATTATTTTGGTTAATTTTTTAGCACAAAAAAAAAATCATTCAAACAAACGTAACTGCATTCACAAAGTCAAGAGTATAGTTGAAGTCGTTGGCATTC
>NW_021481946.1:0-268 GCF_001605985.2 Dendrobium catenatum | reverse complement strand
TAAATATGTAAAATAGGTAATATAAAGTGGTATGGCTGTAAAAACCTCTAAATTAAATCTTATATTCTACCAAACAATTTTAAGCATGCTAAGGGTCTGTTTGGCAACGGGATTTATGCAAGGTATGAAATTCCCATAAATCTCACAGCTAGATAAATCCTCCATTAGCCAATTTTTGGCCTAAATATCGGATTTACTAAATCCTGGAATTCGGCGGATTTATGAGATTTGGCCAACGATGCGCAGGAAAGGGATAAAGATGGTTACC
>NW_021481945.1:0-245 GCF_001605985.2 Dendrobium catenatum | reverse complement strand
ATGCCTAAGGATATTGCGTAGGCCAAATGATAAACCCAAGTTCAAACCCAATCCATTGTTAGCAATTAGATATAGCTGATAGGGTTATATATTTATAAAGATGCCCAGCAAATACCCACATGGGCCCCAACAAGCAAGTTTTATTTACACATATGACATTAGAGGATACTGAACGAAATATGAAGTGAACTTAAATTTAAGCTCAATTCTTTTATGTTAATGGGGTCAGAGTCAACACAACTTGA
>NW_021481944.1:0-626 GCF_001605985.2 Dendrobium catenatum | reverse complement strand
AATTTAACAAATTTTATTTAGAAAATTATGGTGAAATCGGTTTGCAAAACGGACACGTAACGGTCCCAAAACCCCCACTTGTAACGATAGGTGTCAATTTCTTAATAAATTTTGACGGTGCCCAAAAATTACGAAAAAATTAAGGAAGCTAAATACGACATCATAAATGTTATAACTAATACAGTTTGTAATTTGCATGGACTTCTCTAAGTCAACCAAAAAATATCTTAAAAAATAAAAAAATTTCACAAGCTCTCTCTCCTCCTCACCCCTTCCATTGAATCTCTTGGAGAAACCATCCAAAAAGGTTGTAGCTCTTTCAAGAAACTTCCTTCCTTAAGAAATGGCCAACACACAGAGTTCCTAGAACAACAACCCTTTATAATTCATAAAACTATTAGTGGAAGTTAATTAACTAGATTAAGCACCATATTCTTTTCTTTTTAAAAAATTTAATTTAAAAACTTTTGCCTCATGCATTTGCTTTTCGTTTATTTCATTAATAATGTGTAGACTATCATTCGTAACAAAGAACTCTCTCTCTCTCTCTCATTATAAAACTACATGTGAACATATATAGAAAGTATGCCAATTGTTACCTTAGATACACAAAAAAAAAAAAAAAA
>NW_021481943.1:0-226 GCF_001605985.2 Dendrobium catenatum | reverse complement strand
AAATAATGGTGGCACTTGTATAGCTTGTTGAGTCTCATTTTGATGCTTTTTGGCATCAATCAGAAAGCTTTTCAACCAAATAAAAAAAATCAAAGTTTTATTTGGGTTTTCCACTACTTTAATATTTGGCTTTGATCAAGTCAATTTTAACAAAATAAAAATGCATCTCAAGCAACATACAAGAAAGTGTGGGCTCGTATTAGATATATATATATATATATATATA
>NW_021481942.1:0-229 GCF_001605985.2 Dendrobium catenatum | reverse complement strand
TGCTCTGATACCACTAAAGTTTGTCACGACCCGACCCAATCCGGGACGGATCCCGCTCCCACCGGGCCGCAACCAAACCTTTTATCCAGGATCTGGCTTTGGAATTTTCTTACTGAACTAAATTTTCCAAATAATTTACTCAAACAGACACAGACAGAGCTACTATGAATCATCAATTGCAGCGGAACAAAACATATATATTTTTCTTTCTTTTCCTCAAAACAATCAT
>NW_021481941.1:0-452 GCF_001605985.2 Dendrobium catenatum | reverse complement strand
GATAAGGGTTATAGTATAAAATTTTTTCCTACTAGCTCCATGTTAAACCTAAATGGTAAAAATATTTTAAATGGTAAAAGGGTAAACAATGTTTATATGCTAGATTTAAATTACATTCAGACTCCTACTGTTTTTTGTTTGAAAACTATTTCTGATGAGTCATGGCTTTGGCATAGAAGACTTTGTCATTCTAGCATGAAAAATCTTAGGAGGATTATCCAAAAGAATTAAGTAAGAGGTATACCAAAACTATACTTTACTAAGGACCACCTTTGTGATGCATGTCAATTAGGAAAGCAGGTGAAGTCATCTTTTCAGTCCAATAAGGATCTTAGGACTAGTAAATCAATGAAAATTTTGCACATATATCTTTTTGGACCAGTTGGAACTGTGAGTCTAGGAGGGAAGTTATACAAATTTGTTATTGTGGATGATTACTCAAGATTCACTTG
>NW_021481940.1:0-796 GCF_001605985.2 Dendrobium catenatum | reverse complement strand
ATATTCTTGGGCTGATGCTGTTAACACAACATTTTATGTTCTGAATAGGGTAAATATAAGATCTAAATTGAATAAAACACCCTATGAGTTGCTAAAAGGGAGAACTCCTAATTATTCTCATTTGCATGTTTTTGGTTGCAAGGTGTTCATTCATAACAATGGAGAATCTGTCTTAGGAAAATTTGATCCAAAATCAGATGAAAGAATTTTTGTTGGATACTCAGGTGTTGGAAAATCTTATAGAGTATTCAATAGAAGAACTTTGATAATTGAGGAGACCACACATGTTGTATTTGATGAATCTGGAAATATGGAAGAGCCAAATATTGTAGAAGATGAAATTAAAATTAACTCACAAAACATTGATAAATTGAACTTGGAAGAAAATATGGAAGAAAATTTGGAGATAGAAAATCCTTTGCCTAGAGATTTGAGATTTTCTAAAAACCACCCAAGGGAATTGATCATAGGTGAACCAAGTGAGGGTGTAAGGACTAGGCAAGGATTAAATAAAGAAGTCAATCATTCAGCCTTTATTTCAACTATATAACCCACTAATATTGATCAAGCACTTTCTGATGAATTTTGGATTTTATGCATACAAGAAGAGTTGAATCAATTTGTTAAGAAATAAATTTTGAGAATTAACTACAAGGCCAAAAGATCAAAGTATAGTTGGAACTAAGTGGGTATTAAAAAACAAAATGAATGACTCAGGAGTAGTCATTAGAAATCAGGCTAGATTAGTTAATAAGGGGTGCAATCAGATTGAAGGGATTGATTTTGAGGAGACTTT
>NW_021481939.1:0-292 GCF_001605985.2 Dendrobium catenatum | reverse complement strand
GAGGGGGCTGGCCACATGAGGGGAAATTTGATGTGTTTGCATTTAATATGTGGGCCCGAAAAGGATTTAATTGAGGATTAACATTAAATCTGAAATTGATTTCCGATTTTAATGGGTTTAGGAGGTTTCATAATATACGTCATTAATAGTAAAAGTTTTAGAATTCAAATTTGAATTTGAATCTAAATGAAACAACTTTCCAAATTAATGAGGAAGCAATTATGGATTATTTTGAAATTTGAAACTTAAAATCCTTGCGTGGAGGGTTGATGGCCGGGGGCTTGTAGGGCTT
>NW_021481938.1:0-237 GCF_001605985.2 Dendrobium catenatum | reverse complement strand
TAACCAACGTTCAACCAGGTTCCCACTTGTCTTTCAGTATCAATCAATCAATGCAATAATCAATGCAATAATCAATAATAAAGAAATCTAAGACAATCATATCAATAGTCATACACATATCAATTCAATCTATCAATCTCGGGAAAATAAAAAATCGTACGAAAATCGGGCAGAGTAACGGCAGTCGGTCAAATTTACACAAAAATCCTGCAAAAAGGCACAAATTCCAAATCTCAC
>NW_021481937.1:0-282 GCF_001605985.2 Dendrobium catenatum | reverse complement strand
AATTATATGAAATTCATTTGAAAATTTAATCTAAAAGTGATTGACATAAGGTATGCAATATAAAACTAAGAACATTTGGTAAATCATAGAAATTCATAGAATTTAAGAAGTGATGTAACATTGTAAGTAAGAAGAATTTATCAAAGACATGATTTAATTTAGACATTTGAATATAGAAAATCATTACAAGAGAGATGAATAAAAATTCTTTATTTTAAAGTTTAATAGAATATAAATGAACATAGGATCAATTTGAATTAAGAGATTAAAAGAATTTGGAAA
>NW_021481936.1:0-242 GCF_001605985.2 Dendrobium catenatum | reverse complement strand
ATATTCAAGAGACGTATCATATTTTGCTTCGACGGAAATCATGGACGAAGGCGTTGGAGGCATCAAGTGGAAGATCTCCGCGTCTCCTTAAGCAAAGGTTCTCCTTTTAACTTGCATTTTATTTCTTCTAAATCTAAATTCTCATTGGATGATTGTAATCACGAAAGCGCCTTCAATTGCTCTTGCCAAGCCTAGTCATTTGTAAGAATTGAGTGTAATCTTCTATGCATCCTACGTCTCGT
>NW_021481935.1:0-288 GCF_001605985.2 Dendrobium catenatum | reverse complement strand
AATTGTTTTCGGAAATATTCTTCGATTGAGCAGGAAAGTTTCATGCTGCAATGCAATGTGAATCAAACGGGTTAAGGAAATACCAAATATTTGTTGTCTCATAAGATTTGTACATGTCTGCAATACCATTGAGATCGAAGACCCATGAGAAGGCAAGAGGTCTTGAATTTGAATTTCCGATGGGCCGGAGGTTTGTCACCACCCACTACAAAAAAATAAAAATAAAAACACAAGGAAAGATTTATGGCACATCACAATTTAACTTGTCGAAATGAGCAAGATTTGTTT
>NW_021481934.1:0-1586 GCF_001605985.2 Dendrobium catenatum | reverse complement strand
GTTGTACATTTAACATTGAACTATATTAAGTACTTTAGGTGTATTATAATGTTCTATATATAGAAATCATGTAACATATATTTCACCTTTCCATTTCTTTTATTCATCTCAAGTAATGTATTCGTATATTAATCATCCAACCAACACAATGTTATAATCATGTAGTAATTGCAAAAACCAAAAGAAATTAAAATAACATAAAAGAGAACTGGCATTTTCTATAATACAATAGAAATTACCTATTTTGAATATTTTTTGTATGTTCAAATTCCTTTCAAATCTTTAATCCTCTGGAATATATCTCCAATACTCGTCTCAATATAAGAACATTTAACTATTCACAATAATATAATATTTTAATAAATATTAAAATCTAATTTGGATGTCTCAAATATCATAAAAAAGAAACATTTAACTTCCTCCACAATTTATTTCACTATATATATTCATAATATAAAATTACCTCACAAAATCTTTCCTTCCAATTGAATTTTTCCTTCCATCACTGTCGAATTTAATCTTGCTTCGCGTGAATTCTTCCCATCGAAAATAATATTTTACTTCTTAAGTGAGCTAGGAAAATGATAATATAAATAGTCTATCTAAGTTGAATAACAACATATCGATAAATTAATTACTTACTATTTCTTCTAACGTTAGAGGATAGAAGAAAACCCAAAACTTCAATTTGTTCCTCTTTCTCCTTCAACTTTTCTTCATTTACATGTAGAGAAGATATTCCTTGCTTTTTATATAAAATATTACGGAATGATTTATATAGAAATGGAAAGAATTGGCAAACAAGCCTTCATTCTTCTTCCTCCTCTTCGTTTACAGCCACTTCTCTCGATTGTTGCTTCTTTAGCGATAATGAACATAGAGGAAGGAGTTATTCTTCATGAGGAGTCACCTATTTTCATTCTCGTTCTCAAACCTTTGCTCAAAATGCGATTCAAAACTCCTTAGCCTCGGTCTGTCTCGCATTCGGACCGCTTAGGTTACGGCTTTGTTCGTTGTTCCATCTTTGTTATAACAATAGGTCGGTTCAATTGAACTAGCAAAGCCCAAATATTATAGTTCTCGTCGTATAGCTCAATACATAACAAATCATATCATTTTAGGGTTGAAATTTTCTACATTGTCATTGATATGCAACTTCAAAAGCTGAACAATCATTTTGCATGAGCAAATATCGAATTACTTTTGTCTATTGCATGTTTAAATCCTAATAATGCAATTTTAATATTTAATAAAGACAAGTTGATTAGAATGTCACTGTTTTATCCAACTAATTTAACTCATTTTGCTAGCTCAGACGATTCTTGAAAATCAGTTAGACACTTATATTATAGATATGCGCTCTGATGAATATATAATTTTCTTCATTAAAATATATAGAAAGTTTTGCTGAGAAAATGATTCAAAGTAGGTAGGATATTATGTATCTTTTTATTTTTAGGCTATTAAAATTGACATTAGTATTACTTATTACAACAGCAGGAATCGAAAGAGCATTTTATAATGAATATTATAAAAAATCGGCTGTGAAATAGAATTGAAAATCAATGATTGAAGGATATATTAAT
>NW_021481933.1:0-497 GCF_001605985.2 Dendrobium catenatum | reverse complement strand
TGGGGGTCCATTTGTTGACCTCATTTTTGTATGAGGCCACTAAAATCCTTTTGGGTTCCAGACTTTAGGATCTACTCTAGACTTTAGGACTCTCTTAGAGCCAGACACTAAGATTTTCTTAGATTCTAGGATCCTTCTAGATTCTAGATCTTAGAGTCCCTCTAGGTCCTAGGACCACTCCAACCCTCTGATCAATTCAAGCCTTAAACCAGTCCAACCTTCAATCAATTCAAACTTTAAAAATTTCCTGACCTCAATCCAATCCAGATCTCAACTCAATTTAAGTCTTAATCAAAACCAGACTTCAGTCCAGTTCAAAACCCACACTTCAGTTAAAACCCTAATCAACAACCCTATCCTATCACTCACAATCATGCCAAATGATCATAAATGATATGGATTATTCAAATCCAATCATTCAAACTCAAAATCCATCTCAAATCCGAAAACCTAGACCTTGGGTCAACCTGGTTGACCAAGTCAACTCAGGTTGACCA
>NW_021481932.1:0-274 GCF_001605985.2 Dendrobium catenatum | reverse complement strand
CCTCCGGTTGAGATCTGCATTCAACACGGCCATCATCAGAGTGTTTGAGGTCATTTCTTTTTGTAGATTGAATCTTGTCAATTCTATCGAATTATCGATAGAGGATCAGATTTCGTATGCTTTGTGCCCTTGATAGTGAATTCTCATTGTTATAGGTCTTGAAGGCCTAATATGAATGTTTTAAAGCAAATATACCGGTCGCCAGTACTTTATATTTGCTTAATGGTTCGAACCCTTTCGACTTCTATTGACCCGTATAAAAGGATCAGTTTCG
>NW_021481931.1:0-402 GCF_001605985.2 Dendrobium catenatum | reverse complement strand
CGGGTCCATGATTCGGACCCATTTGGGCTCGGATTGAGTTGAATTTGGTGTCGTTGAGTTCGTATTTCCGAGACGCTTAGTTCGATTATAAGTTTGCTGAAATCGGAGTTCGGATGGTCTCTGATTTAATTTTTGAAGTTTCCAATTTGATTTTGCATCGAGATTAGCGCCCAATTAAGATAATTTTTTGAGGACGTATCAATACTGAATAATTATTTTAGCTCCCCAAAATTTTAAAAATGGAACCAAAGTTGTCTTATAATGAGACTATTTTAGTTACTCTTTAACAAGTTGAGAAATCAAAAAAACTATTTAATATAGTTGTGACTATTTAAATTTTTTGTAAGAGGATGTACCTTGGTGTATGCTTTTTGCTGATGATATTCTTCTTGTTGATAAGAC
>NW_021481930.1:0-1117 GCF_001605985.2 Dendrobium catenatum | reverse complement strand
TATTAATAGAAAGGATACTTCTTGAAGAAAGTATTTTTATTATAGGAGATTTAAGTGACCATGTTGGCAGAGTAGTAAAATATTTTAAAAGAAATCATGGTGGCTATTGGTTTAAAGCGGCTAATGGCAGAGGTAAGATCATATTAGATATTGCTCTAGCTTATCACTTTGTAATTCATAATACCTTACTTAAGAAAATATAAAAATGGATATAGTAAAGCTATAATCTATTATTTTTATATTAGAAAATTATATCAATTAGATTGAAAAGGTTGTAAAGTTTTTTTGAGTTAAAATTTATGTATTCTAACATCACTTATTAGTTTTGAACTTTTAAATGAAGGGGAAGAATTTGAAAAATAAAGCAAAAGATTATCCAATGGTTACATAAGAGTATTTGAAGAATGATAACAAAAATATTTTTTAAAGTAAGATTTAAGATCTCAAGATTTTGATTATGTATGATGAAGTCAATGTTATGTTGGAAAAGATAGCTGTTAAAATTAAAAATGTTGCAAAGTATGTTCTTAAATTATAAGAAGGAAAATATACTAATAGTAAAAATAATTGACGGTATAATCAAAATGTGCAATAATAGATAAGGAATAAGAAAGCTTGTTACACTACAGGAAAGTCAAGCATTTCTGGCTTAATTTTCGGCGGAAAATTCTAAAGTATCTGGCGGATATCGAAATTTTCTGGTGGATTTTCGATGAAAATGCTTTTGACGTTAGATCGTGCATCGAAAAAAAATTTCGTTGAAAAAAATCCATCAAAAAATTTTTGGGCGAAATTTTTTTGCCAAAACTTGTTTCTAGTAGAAAAGATCCGTCGGAATGAATAAAATGATTTTTTAAAAAATATTCACGTGACTGTTTCAGGCCTGCATTCCATGACTGCTCCCGAAATTTGCTCCCATCCTACTTCTGCAGGCTGCGTGAGCCCGCAACCTACGCAAGTGTGCTCGCCCGCTCACTGGACCCTCACAGGTGAGCCCGCACTTGCTCACGCAACCCGCTCGCCCTGCTCCCACGACCCATGCAGGTGAGCCCACACTTGCTCACGCGACCTACCAACCCTACTCTTACAACCTTCGTAGGTGAGCCTGCCCACTCCC
>NW_021481929.1:0-774 GCF_001605985.2 Dendrobium catenatum | reverse complement strand
TTTTGAATGGGGTGATACAAGAGGATATTTATATTAAGTAACCTTCAGGATTTAAAAATTTTAAATACCCAAATTATATTTTTAAATTGAAAAAGTTATTATATGGATTGAAATAAGTACCTAGGGCTTGGTATGAGAGATTGAGCCCTTTCCGTCTTAAGAAATCTTTTAAAAAAGGAAGTGTGGATACCACTCTTTTTTTTGAAGAAATTAGGAGACAATATACTCATTATATAAATGTAATGTATGTTGATGATATCATCTTTAGATCTATAAATAAAAATTTTTGTGATGATTTTTTTAAAATAATGAGTAGTTAATTTAAGATGAGCCTAATGGGAGATTTAAGTTACTTTCTAGGTTTTAGCATTAAGCAAATTGAGGAAAACATTTTTTAGTCAGTCGAAGTATGTTAATGACATCCTCAAAAAGTAAGAGAAGGACAATACTAAATCTGTTAGTACACCTATGAGTTCCTTAGTTCAATTGGATAAGGACCCAAAGTGAAAATCTATTGATCAAAAGAATTTAGAGGAATTATTAGATCTTTATTTTATTTGACTGCTAGCAGACCCGATATTATATTTAGTGTTTATTTATGTGCTAGATTTCAAACAGATCTAAAAGAATCACATTTGACAGTAGCAAAAAGGATTTTGAGATACCTCATGGGAACTTAGAACTTAGGAATTTGGTATTCCTAAGTATAACTCTTCATTTGAAATTATTGGATATTCAGATTCAGACTTTGCAAGTTATAGGATTGATCAAAAG
>NW_021481928.1:0-269 GCF_001605985.2 Dendrobium catenatum | reverse complement strand
GGAAGGATCGAGTTACCTTCACACAGAGCGAGCTCTGTGGTTGCCTCCGATCAAGACGTTGAACTTCCGATCCGACTGGATAGGAAGGTCGCTGGAGGAGCGAAGTCGAACGTCAACAAAGGAGCAAGAGAAGCGGCATGAGAGACCAGGGAGAGTTGCCTTCACGCGAGCAAGCACCGATCGCTACTTCCGATCTAACTGTCGTAACTTCCGATCCTAGGGGGAGGAAAGGTTATCGGACAAGCGAGAGTGAGAGAGGAAGAGAGATC
>NW_021481927.1:0-203 GCF_001605985.2 Dendrobium catenatum | reverse complement strand
GATCATTGCTCAAATCAGGCTCAAAAACTTTCAGACTTAAAGTATTGTCTTCTGAAAGAGACTCAAGTTTGGTTGCAACTCTAAGATCCATGGGTTCCGTTTCACTTAAATCAGGTGATAAATTCGATTGAATTACTTCCAACTCGAGATTATCTAAGTCGCCATTAGAATTATCAGAATTATCCGGAGTCATCTCAGTAGGT
>NW_021481926.1:0-351 GCF_001605985.2 Dendrobium catenatum | reverse complement strand
CGCAACAAAGCAATGATGTTCAAGTATATTTGAAAATCGATCAAATAAGAGAAATTTTTAAATACAAAAATATGAAATAGATGTTGAATTTCAAATGCATCAAAACTTTGCACTAAATTTGATTTACTTTGAACCAAACAATAATATTTTGAAACCCCTATATTTTGAATACTTTAAATCATTTTATTTCAAACCAAACATCCCTAATATTTAATTAATTTTATGATTATTAATAATTATTAGTATTGATTGTCACGTAAGGTAGAGTTTCAAACCAGTCGTCTCCGCGCCTCCTTTGAGGATGTTATGGCCCCTTTGACAACATTCTTTGCCTCATTCGATGACAATGGG
>NW_021481925.1:0-362 GCF_001605985.2 Dendrobium catenatum | reverse complement strand
TACGAACTAAGTTCGTCCGGTACGAACGGTTATTACTTGGTAGGTTCCAAAAACTGTAGAAAATCGTTCTAAGTCGGTTAATCATCTGGACGAAAATCTTATTCGTCTGGACGAAATTTTTACAGAGAATCGATCATCCAGGACGATAATTAATTTCGTCTGGACAAAAATTTTACAGAGAATAGATCGTCATGTACGATAATTTAATTTCGTCTTGACGAAAATCTTACAGAGACTAGATCGTCCTGTACGATATTTAATTTCGTCTAGACAAAAATTTTACAGAGAGCAAATCGTCATGTACGATAATTTAATTTCGTTTGGTTGAAAATCTTACAGAGAACAAATCATCCCGGACGATT
>NW_021481924.1:0-500 GCF_001605985.2 Dendrobium catenatum | reverse complement strand
AAACACCAATCGTGCACGCCTTTGGTGGCATGGCGGGTAAGCGGCCTCTTGGGTTTTCCCCTAAACGGGGGAGACGCCGGGAGGCTGCCGAAATTTTGTCTAAAAAAGACAAGGACTTGGACAAATACAAGGGACTTTATTTGGACTTGATATGAATAATCAAATAGACTAAGTGCAAACTTGAAGATAAAATATTTGATTCAAATTTAATTTGGACAACAAATACTTGGACTTAATTGCAATATGAACTACAAAAGGTGCGAGCTTGATTGAACCTACACATAACTCATGAAAATTTGAATTCAAATGAAATAAATGCAAGAGAACTCAGATTCAAGTGAACTAAATGTATTGGACATGAACTCAGCTTGAACATGAACTTGAATTGAACTCATGCTTGAACTTACTTGGACAACAGGGGACTCAAAGAACGGAAGAGGCTCATTTTGAGCCTGAACTTTATTTTGAACTTGTTTTTGTACTTGAACTTGATCCCAAGT
>NW_021481923.1:0-296 GCF_001605985.2 Dendrobium catenatum | reverse complement strand
TAATCGAACCGAACAACGAGTAGCTCGTTGAACATTTGGTTCGCTTGCAGCCCTAGTCAGAATAGATTAACGGATCAAATTTAGATTCAATCTGAAATTGATTCAAATCAAATCCGATCAATCTGAACATAACCCGTTTAATAAAATGATAAAAAAGTTAAGAGCCGTTTGCCCCTTTTAATTGAAGTCACGAATCATCAACTTATCTAAATGCAAATTCTTCATGTTTACACACACAATCTAATTCAACGTCTTCGAAATTAGAGACCAAATAATATTATTCTCATTCGTAAAAT
>NW_021481922.1:0-526 GCF_001605985.2 Dendrobium catenatum | reverse complement strand
ATTATCGTATTATTTTCATATCTTACCAAAAATATTATTTGTATCGTATCTATGTACTTATTTTGTATCGTAGTATTTTTTTAAATGTTATCATATTATTTTCATATCTTCGTATCGTATCTATTTGTATTAAAAAAAATAAAAAAAATTAAATAAAAGATAAAATTATTGTGCAATGCCTCCTTATTTTCATATGTTCATCAATTCAGGAGGAGTTTAGGAGATTCTTAGAATTTAAAATTTATACAAATAATAATTATTTTTTCATCATAAAAAAGGGGAATATTGTTAAGAGAGTTGCTATTTGCATGTTTTACATTCTTGCAACTTATAAAGTTTTGATGATTCCAAATATTAATATTTTAAAATTTTATTTTTCTCCTAACATTTTTTAGAAGAATTATTTTTGCTCTTATGTGGACAAACATTTCAGGATAATTGAACTTCAGACTAATGAAGACTTCAAATCAAAATTCAGCAAAAGATATCTTATAAATTAAAGCTTGTACTTTTCATTGTATTGAGT
>NW_021481921.1:0-304 GCF_001605985.2 Dendrobium catenatum | reverse complement strand
GGAGGACTATACACTCTTTGCTGTCCAGTTCCAAAACCGCAGGATACAGCTCTACACTCAACTGTTCACGAATCAACATTGTGGCATGACCGCCTGGGTCACCCAAATCAAAGAACAAGCAGACGCATTGCTTCTTGCAATCCGCAGCTTAGCATAGGAAACCCTCTACTTTCTTGTCATTGGTGTAAACAATCCAAAACACATAAACTTCCCTTTACTTCATCTGTTTCTAGGAAAAATAATCTGTTAGACTTAGTTCACTCCGACGTTTGGGGGCCGGCTCCTAAGCCGTCTGTCCAAGGTT
>NW_021481920.1:0-304 GCF_001605985.2 Dendrobium catenatum | reverse complement strand
ATCAAAATATACGACATGCAAAAGTAGATTTGTAACAATCACGAGATGCGATTTAAACGGCGCCGATCTATATGAGGTAAGCGGGTTTTACGCACGATTCTGGGGATTACGTGGATTTATTTTCTTGATTTTGATTTTATCTTTTGCCTTTGATTTTAATCTTGATGTTGAGGTCAATAAATGCCCCCTAATAAATATGGTATGCGTCTAGAGTGAACCATATTTGTTGTATGCTGATTGACCCTGTGGATCTCTAGATATTTATTATATATGTCACACTAGGGCTTTCATTTAGTGGATCTCC
>NW_021481919.1:0-218 GCF_001605985.2 Dendrobium catenatum | reverse complement strand
AATTGTTTTTTTTTAAATAAATTTGACCGGCGGTTTATAACCGCCGGAAAGCCGCCGGAATAATTTACCGCCGGTAAAAACCGCCGGAAATTATTTTCCTACGCCGTTTTTTCCGGCGGTAACCCTAACCGTCGGAAAACCGCCGGTAAGCTACAAAACCGCCGGAAAAGGTTCAATTTCTGCCGGAAAAGGCCGCCGGAAATGAGTGATTTTCCTGT
>NW_021481918.1:0-273 GCF_001605985.2 Dendrobium catenatum | reverse complement strand
AAGATCCGATTTCAACGTACTTACCTTCTAACGGATCTTATTAAGGTCTAGTATTTTAATAAAATACAAACCTTATAGAATTTGAGCTTAATGTAAAAGTTAATTTTTGACCCCTTGATTAAGTGATTAGAATAATAATCCAGAAAATTTCTAAAATTTGAAAATTGTCTTAAAACTCAAAAAATCATTATTCAACCTTAAAATCAATATCAAATCATTAATACTTAAACTCAAAATTAAATCTTCCCTTAAGCCTTTCAACCAACCATAACG
>NW_021481917.1:0-281 GCF_001605985.2 Dendrobium catenatum | reverse complement strand
TTTTCCACCAGCCATAGAGAGGAGTTAGTAAGAAAACACTAGAGGATAAAGGGTGAAAAGTGAAAAACCATGGCTGGAATGGCCAGAATTTAAAAAAACGGCCGTATCATCCTTGCCAATCGTAGAATCGTTCAGGCTGATATGGCTCAATAATTGCGTACAGGCCGATTGGTCAAAAAGGCGGTCTGATTGTCCGGGCCGATCAGATATCGGCCAGGCTGATTAGACACAGGCGATCCTCCCGAGGAGTCAATCCGGACAACCGTTAAAAAAGCAGATCG
>NW_021481916.1:0-266 GCF_001605985.2 Dendrobium catenatum | reverse complement strand
CAATTAAAATTTTGGAGAATTTACATACATATCACCTTATTTAATGCTATTTAATATCTAACACAAAAAACATTAATATTACATGTCTATCACCTATAGAACAAATTTGAGTGCATGGAATGAAATATAAAAATTTATAGGATAATATGTATGGTAGAAATAAATTATATGAGTGATATATTTGATATAAAAATTGTATATGGATGGTGGACATATAATATTAATATTTTATAAAGATACATATGTAAATTTTCCATTTTTTATGT
>NW_021481915.1:0-322 GCF_001605985.2 Dendrobium catenatum | reverse complement strand
GAAGGTGAAGCACACACATAGGACACTTCAAAATATTGTGCTTTCCATATGGTCTTATGCTTTATATTTCTTTAGTCAAATCCGCATAGCCAACTTCATACTACCTCAAGAGATAGACTAATGCTTCATTATCGACTTGAAAAGAGGGGAAAAAGTTATTTTTATAATCACACTCAGCATAGGGAATGTAAAATTCATCCATAATTTTAAAATTCATATTCACCTATTATTTTGAAAATAAAATTAATTAAGTAATGTACTATTAAGTGTGTCCAAAAGATTTTCCTCCTATCTTAGTGATCCAAACTATGGTTTATTTTAA
>NW_021481914.1:0-210 GCF_001605985.2 Dendrobium catenatum | reverse complement strand
GCCCTGAAATGAAGCTGGATGATGTCTAATCGTCCTGGACGATGTCTAATCTTTCTGGACGATCTTGCGATCGGCCTGGACGAAATCCCCATTAATTGCTTTCCAAAACTGCCTGAGAAATTTTGGAAAAATTGCTCTGGATCGGCCAGGACGATATTTTATAGTCCAGGCCAATATACCAGGACGATATCCAAAAATAAGATTTTCCTA
>NW_021481913.1:0-2146 GCF_001605985.2 Dendrobium catenatum | reverse complement strand
AATAGAGAATAGTAAAGTAGCATCAAGAAGAAATCTCACCCTTATATAGTATGGGATATCTTTGTGAATTTCCATAGACTTCCCCAATCATTAAAATCAACCAACCAAAGTGTTGTTTGAATTCACGTAGGATTGAAATAAAAAGTTTAACATCTTCACAGTCAATTACAAATGAGGCCCTTCCATGGGGTAAGGCCTTGGTTTGATGTAGCAAATATACATCATATAGAGTGCATTACATGATGGGAATTGGAAGAATCAGTATTCACATGTTCGTTTAGTTGGCAAAACCATAATCGGTGAGCGACGCAAGTTAAAAGGACTGTAGTCGGTGGGCGACATTTGTCAGAAAGATTGATATATGGCGACCAAGATCGGAAGGAACGTAATCAGCAGGTGATGAGATCAAGGGTACTTTGGGAGTGAGTTGAATAGACGGCCGATATTGATCACCATGATCATGGACCATTTATTAAAAGCAGTATTATTTGTATCTTATTTGCACAATTTCTGCTTCCGGGGCTAAGGTTCCCTTGCCCGTCAAAATTTTTTCTATTCAAAGCAGTCTTCTTTCTGAGAGATAGAAGCATAACCTGCTATGGCTCTTCCGTGGAGATGAGGTGGAGAAAGGTAAAATAGGAGTAAATTACTTCAACCCAAAAATCGTTTGGAGAATTACGGAATAAGAGAGTATAGTATAATTACCAGAATTCACCTTTACCGTATAAAAACAGGATCCACCAACTAGTTATCCACAGCTACACACAGACACAGCTGTTGCGAGGTTATCAACAAATACACAGGAGCATGTGATTAAACTTAAATAATGAGTTTTATGCGGAGTGTGAAGCATTTCCTCATTCTTATTGATACATCCTCAAAAAATTATCTTGATCATGCACAAATATCGAGGCAATCAAGTTGGAAACTAACAAAATTAAAATTGAAACCATCCAAACTTTGGTTCCAGTAAAGTTATGTTCAAACTAAAAGTCTCAAAAATATGAACCCAATGACACCAAATTCAACCCAATCGGAGACCAAATGAGTCCAAATCAAGGGTCAAAAGCACTGTTGAAAGGTTTGAACCACAATTTGGATTACCAAACGGTTTCCAAACATGATGTGCTTAAAATCAAATTGAGGGGCTCGACGAGACGAATCCATCGAGCCCAAGATCACTGAATTCCGACATCACTAAGACATTCAAATGTTCATCATACTGACCACAATCAAGGGATTCAACATCAGCCGCAGTTTTTCCTCTTTCACAGATTCTCCACGTAAAAACATCATGTGTTCTCTATGTGTGAGCTGAACATCCGTACAACACTAAGACGAAATATTTTAACTCTATCGCCGCGTATATTCTAGCCAACAACACTTACAAAAAGCATAACCTTGTGATACGGGCATACAGACCACTTGACAGCGGGAGAAAAAAATTATAATTTGGTGTTAAATATATAAATGTATATGAATTCAGTGGTATGTGTGCAAAGCCAACAAAAACTGGATAGACTTCAGCTTCAGTTAAATTGTAAGAAAATGCACTTTATGGGATCCTTTCTTTGCTTTAGAACATGTCAACAGAAAACTACGACACGAAAGTGGGCTCAGATTCGCCTTTGTTCATCAACAAGCAGGTCAATCCACCAGTAACCTACCGTTGATGTACGGTCCATCCAAGAACCCCCATCACCAATGGATAAGAATAAAACAGATCTCCAAAGCACCAGAAAAAATGAATCCACAAAGAGAGAGAGAGAGAGAGAGATTGTGGTTGTTGCAAAAAGAGATTTTCGAATAAGTCTGATTTAGTCATTACTCTTCCGGAATTTGAGAATAGAAACCCAAACTTTTTTATAGATTCATCCGTGCCAACCTTACATATCAGCCCGCTAGTTCTCTGCCAGTGACGCGTGCCATCCAAGAAACTCCATCAGCAATGGATAAGAATTGAGGATATTCCTGACGCACCATAGAAAGGAATCCTGTTCTACTCTATGTGGGCAAGATCATCATCTGTGATAGATTTCAATTTTCATCATCATCGCTCAATAAATAGAGAGAGAGAGAGAGAGATTGAGGATATTCCTGACGCACCATAGAAAGGAATCCTGGTCTACTCTGTGGGCAAGGTCAT
>NW_021481912.1:0-453 GCF_001605985.2 Dendrobium catenatum | reverse complement strand
TACAGGACAAAATTAATTTTCATCCATGGAAGAAATGGTGTGTATAAAATCATCCCAGGACGAAACCAGTTCATTCCAGGACGAACTGAACCGACTTACATCAGTTGGTTACGTCCTGTAGAATTTTGGGAACCGACTTATGTAATAACCGTTTCGTACAGGACGAACATAGTTCGTACGGGACGATGAGCGTGTACGAACATTGTTCGTACCAATATATATTAGGATCATTTCCGACACTTTAAGTAAAATTGTACAGGATGATCAACGATCGTACAGAACGATCCACTGCGTACAGAATTGAAAACTTGCAGTTTTTGGCCAGTTTTGCTTGTCTTTTGTATATATACTTCAAATTATACTGCCACCCAATCTTTTTGCTCATTGATCTTCGTGCCTATTGGAAGAAAAGTAAATGAGAGAGTGAGAGAGAGCAGTCAAAGAAGGATTTCT
>NW_021481911.1:0-289 GCF_001605985.2 Dendrobium catenatum | reverse complement strand
AAATCCTAACTATCGATCATGAAACCCCCCTCTGATCCTCTGTCTCTCGCACAAATGATGTGCACTTTGTTAGTTCCTTTTACTTCTTTAACATTCATCATTTTCACTTAGATCATTGCCACACGTCTGATTATCACCCTACTAACCCTCACTTTTGAAATATGAACCCAACGATGATTCTTAAGGTTAAAGATAAATTGTAATTATATCAATTTTAAATAAAAACTTTCTCATGGAAGGTAAACATAATTATTATACTAATAAAAAAATTATTTAGATTGTTTTCCCA
>NW_021481910.1:0-308 GCF_001605985.2 Dendrobium catenatum | reverse complement strand
TAGCAACTCTCTCTACAATCTCCCCCTTTTTGATGATAGCAAAATAATTATTATTTGTAGGGTTTCAAATTCTAAGATCTCCCAAACTTCCCTTGAATTGATAAACTCATGAAAATAAGGAGGCATTTGAATTACTGAAAAAAAAAATTTTATACAACACAAAGGATAAAATAAAGAAAACAATCAAATACTACAAATACAACACATATAAAAATCAAACACTACGAAAACAAATCAAACACAACAAAAATCAATAAACAATTTCCCCCCCATTTTGACAACATCAAAAGGTGAAGAAGAAAAGAATG
>NW_021481909.1:0-1235 GCF_001605985.2 Dendrobium catenatum | reverse complement strand
CATTTTTCGGGTCGGGTTCGGGTCAGATTTTCGTGTCGTGTCAAATATTGACACCCCTAATTTACACTAATTAGATTAAGGATTGCGATATATAGAAACTACAACAACTCTACTTCATAAGGTGATCACATGTATGCCTAGTCTCTAAAGTCCCAAAAGAGATCAAAGAAAATAGAAAGGCATAAGAAAGTAAAGAACAACAAGATTTAATATCAAAAAATCTGAAATAGGAAAAAATCACGGAGTCACACCACACCAAGAAATCCACTATGAAATTAGGATAAATTTGTATAGATCTCTCTTCTCTCTCGCTCTCTACTGTCTTATATTCTCTCTTACATCATTTTTACACAAGAACAAACAAAGAGATATAATTCATACTACCAAGGGAAGCCACCCTTAAGAAAAATGAGAAAGAAAAACCTATCCAGTCGGCCTTGTAGCGCTACGGTGCCAGTTTGGAGCGCTGAGGTGCTCAACTCTCAGTCTCCAGCCTACTTGACAGCACCGCGACTCCAGATCTTGAGCGTTGTAGTGCTCTACTCACTGTCTTCTTCAAGCAAACTATGTAGTGTCAAGGCGCTCGGGTACACAATGTCATGGGGTGCTTGGGTACACAGTATCTGGTGTTGTATGAAAAAAAAAAATTTCCGCACCCCCCATCTAGCAAAACAAGCTGAGTTGAGGTTCATGGTAACAATACAACACAATTGATCGACATAGTTAGATTCTACACATACCAACAATCAAGGATGATAAGATATGCAGACGTAAATATTCAAAATGCTTGGCATGAATTTCAACATCAAGTTCAATCTTTTATCCCACAATTTGGGGTTATCTACATAAATCCTTTTCTCCATTTTATCAGATTAAGAGTCAAATTCGCTTTTACATTTGATAAAATAGTGTCATTTTTAATGCTTTCTAAACAAGTACTTTTAGGTTTATTTCTACCTAGGGGTGTAAAAAATAGATTCGGGTGGAACTCGATAGTGATCCGTTATTGTTCCACACGACCCGAACCCGATCCCGAACCGTTTTTGAAAACGAATCAGATTTTATAACCCGGACCTAACTCACAAAAAACTCAGGTCAACCCGACCTTACACAGCTGACCCGGGGCCGAGCAGAAATAGCAGGAAGTGGCAAACGCTGCTGCAGGTGTAGGGGTTGGAATCTTGGTGGGTAGGATGCGGCGTGGTGCGACCAGACACGGTTAGGGCTTGCTGCTA
>NW_021481908.1:0-204 GCF_001605985.2 Dendrobium catenatum | reverse complement strand
TACTTCTAGTTTATTGACAACAAAAATTGAAAAAATGAGAACCTATCATATAATCTTAATCATATCCTTTGAAGAGAACACCTTTAACTTATAATAGTTCTAGCATCCTTCAACAACAATCAGAAATGAATGTTTTTTTGTTAAAAAGATCAAAAGACTTACTCCACGATGGCCATTTACTCAATTTCCTATCCAGCAACCAAA
>NW_021481907.1:0-312 GCF_001605985.2 Dendrobium catenatum | reverse complement strand
GAGTTTAAATATTATTATCTTAAGACGTATTTTAGCAAGGATTTTATTTGTTAAATACTAACTATCTTTATTTACTCTAGGGCTATAAGATTAATTTCACCTTTGTTAGGGTTAACTTAATATCCTTGTAATCCTAGGTTACCTAGTAGTAATTGAAAGTGCACTGAAGGCACTTAAAAGTTTGTTAGGGATGTTAAGCCCTTATGAACTAGCCCAAGGCTAACCAAGAGAGGGGGTGAATTAGTATTTTAAAAAATCTTTCATAATCAAAACACGATCTTAAAACAAAAACCAAGATTCACCACAAAGAAA
>NW_021481906.1:0-1012 GCF_001605985.2 Dendrobium catenatum | reverse complement strand
TCAAGAAGAATGTTCAAATAATTGATTTTTGGTCTTTCTTCTATTACATTGATTGTATTTTTTAATTGCAACCTCTTTATGACTTCTTCAGCTTCTTTCTCCTCAACTTCATCTAGTTTTGGAGTTCTATTCACATCTGTTGCTTAATCTTGGTCTTCTCGTAGTTGTTCTTCATTTTGCAAATTCAATGCTGCATTTTTACGAGTATACCGCTGATTAACTTGATCGGGTATATGATTAACCATCCAGACAACTTCATGTCAATGGGACCAATACACCCTTACATTTCATCATCATCATCATAGTAATTATCATTTTCATCTAACTCATGGTCATCTCCAAGCTGGGACCGCCGCTTCCAATTTATGACTAGAGAATCGGGGGATTCTTTATAAACAGATAGTTTTCCTCTTTTGGTTTCATCATGTCAACAGAAGTCTCCTTATTAGGGAACAACCTCTGAACATGAGATTTAAGTCGTCCTTTGTAGATTTCTTTATCAATATCATCTTTCTCAACTTGAGGATATTTGGGTCTTTTTGGAATCCAAACTTGCTATCTTCTCGGAGTCACATACTGATGACCACCAACATTGGAATGTACCTTTGAATGACCATATTCATGATACCGTTGTTGGGGCCTTCATCCATCATATCTTCAATTATGTTCCCTTTCTTGTAAATTATCAGAAGGCTCTCCCAATAATTTTTTTTCCGTAATATGGGTATCGAACCATATTAGGACAGAATTCTCTTTGCTTTCGATAGTAGGGAGGACATCTAAACTCCTCTCCATAAGGTCTTGTTGAGAATTTATTGTTCTGAGGATGAATTGTATTTAATGAAATAGCTTCAGTAACATATTTCCTCAGTCCTCATTGTAGATTTCTATCTTTAACATCCTTCAGTATTTTGTATATCTTTGAAGAGGCAGGTTCTTCCTTCTTTAGTGGTAGTGGCTATTGAAGTGAAGTTTCTGTGATGCCCCAGATATCAATAGTGAAAGGATTCGT
>NW_021481905.1:0-230 GCF_001605985.2 Dendrobium catenatum | reverse complement strand
AATGGCCCAGCTCGGATCATCCTCCTCTTGAAATCTGCTGTTATAAACTAAAGCGGAAACAGTGGAACCAATAGGATATTTGATTAACTCCAAAGTATCCTCTCCCAAATTGTTGCAGATTTTTACCTCCATAATTCTCTCAACAAGACTCTCACCAAACCAGAGTCTCAGCTTTTGCACATCCCATCCACCGTCCAATGTCAGGAGTTCTGAAACCGAAAGGTCCTCAA
>NW_021481904.1:0-222 GCF_001605985.2 Dendrobium catenatum | reverse complement strand
ATACCAGAATACATATATAGTGCTTATAGCACCTAAACAGATATACAGAATTTCAGAACTTCACAGAACTTCCCCTTATAGCTCCCTTAACTTCCCCTTATAGCTCCCTAAATAGCATATACAGAATCAAATCATTGCAGAGCAAATCCGGACAAATCAGAAATCAGACAAAAATCGGGCAGCACAACGGCAGTATACGGAATTTACATAATTTTTCCTGAA
>NW_021481903.1:0-221 GCF_001605985.2 Dendrobium catenatum | reverse complement strand
AGTTCAACCATTTTTTCGGCTCTGATAGATATTTCAACCAGTTCGACTATGAAATAAAAGATTTAATATCAATGAGAGGCGAAGGAGTATGACATTTAATAGGACGGAGAGAAAAGAAGAATGCTTAAAGAGAAGTTCATTAGGTAGAGCTGCAATTGTAGGATAATTGTTATAAACTTTGACGAGGATAAAATAATTGTAGAAGATACCTACCGTAAGAG
>NW_021481902.1:0-246 GCF_001605985.2 Dendrobium catenatum | reverse complement strand
GTTAGGAGATTGTAGTGGCTCTTTCTTTATATTGATGCTTCATTTTGGAGTTATATTAATTGTCTTGTAATGTTTCTTTTATCTTCTTTATGTCCGATCTCTGTTCCCGCCTCGCACTTGCGAGCTAACCGGGTCGGGTCGTGACACTGTCTGGATCGGAAGTTACCTGCTTTGATCGGAAGCAACATACAGAGCTCGCTTGCTGCGGAGATAACTTTCTCCCTTTCACGGCTTCTTCTGCCAAAC
>NW_021481901.1:0-234 GCF_001605985.2 Dendrobium catenatum | reverse complement strand
TTGAAGGGAGACAACATGTTAGGAGTTGGGAGGAGTTTAAAGACCTCCTACTTCATAGATTCAGGGTGTCCAGCGAGGGTACACACTATGAGCAGTTGGTGGCTCTAGTGCAGGAGGGCACAGTGGCAGAGTATAGAGAGCACTTTGAACTACTGTCAGGCAGATTGCGAGGGATTCCAGATGGACTTTTGGAGGGCAATTTTATGAAGGGGTTGAAGCCCCACATCAGAGCAG
>NW_021481900.1:0-509 GCF_001605985.2 Dendrobium catenatum | reverse complement strand
TTTCATTTAATTAGTTTCTAATGTAATACATGCTAGTTAAATCTCCAAATCAGGAATGCATGGAATTTTAAAAAGACTTCTAAAATAATTCTTTAGAAAGACTAGACTTTGTTAGATCTAGCACCTCATCCTCATAAGTCGGGATTATCTAAACTCAACCTGTAGACGGTGAAGTGTCTTAATGTAAGGAGAGAGAGAGAGAATGCATTAATATACATGCAACTCCGGACGATTCTAGCTATTTACTAGATAATTAGGTTTCTATGTTATTTAATTCTTAAAATTTAGATCTTAGTTATGAGTAGAAAAATTTTTATCCATAAAGCGCCTAGCAAAATATGGCACACATGCAAGAAAAACATCTAGAAAAAGCATGCAATTTTTATGACACAAATAAAATAAACATATTAATATAAATAAAACCACTAGAGTAAAAATAAAGTCTATGGCAAGTGTCATATAAGCACAACTTAGAATTTGCAGAAAAGTAATGGTGGCTCGTCCCCACC
>NW_021481899.1:0-3706 GCF_001605985.2 Dendrobium catenatum | reverse complement strand
CGATCGTCCCGGCCGAACAGTTCAAATTAGAGGAAAATCGTCCAGAGCATCGCCCTGAATTCAAGCTGTCTGATCCCGATCGTGTAGCACATCGCCCTGAATCGGTGCTGGCCGATATTTATCATCTAGAAGTAACTAAATTTTTTGAATACATCGTCCTGGCTGATCCTGTGATCCTCCAGGATGATGTGATCATATCAATCATCCTTAATTACTTTCTTGATTTGTCTGATTAATTAAGGCATAATTATGAATATCATTCAGGCCGATCCAAGAATGTCCTGATCGATTGCCAAGAATACATAATACCTTAATTATTTATGGCGACAAAATCTTTATATTTTGAGAATATCTTCCAGGACGATTGGCTAATGACGGCTGCGTTAATTAAGAACCCCTGATTAGAACTTCTGTTTTGAGCCCGATCGTCCAGACCGATGTAAATATCGTCCTGGCCGATTTGATCAAAAATAGAAATTCTAACTCTCTCAAGTGTGAGTGTGTAGGGTTACTTTGTTTTAGTCACACCAAAGATTATAATTAACTCAAGAAGTGAAAAAATAAAATTACAGACTGACTCAACCCCAATCTACCCCATCTTGAGCTAGCTCCATTTTTTCGTCCGATTTTTTATTCCTGAAAGGTCAGTAGTAAAAGACAGTCCAAGACAAGTAAGAGTGCTTGCCAATCATCAAAACATAGTTCATAGTGAAAGTGCTCAGATGGCACTTGAAAGTACTCTGATACCACTTGAAAGTTTGTTAGGGATGTTAAGCCCTTATGAACTGGCCCAAGGCTAATAATGAGATAGAGAGATGAATCAGTATTTAAAACAAACACAATCTTAAATAAAAAAAATAAGATTCACCACAATCAAAACCAACGATGAGGAAATTAAATGCAGAAGCAAATAATAAGAAAGAACACACTGGATTTATAGTGGTTCGGTCAAACCTTAACCTACGTCCACTCCTTGGAGGCACCCTCCAAGTATTGCACTAAAACAAGTGTCTCTCCTTTAGCCTCCACAGCTAGGCGGAGGCCCTTACAAAATCACTTCCACCTTCCCCGGTGCGACGAAGTCGCCGGGTCCTTTGACACCAAAGAGATCTTCTTCTTTGGTGAACTTTCCTCGAGACAAGCCTTGAATCCGACGGTACTCAGGTGCGAGCTTGCCGGAGCAACCGTGTGGAACCCCCTCCACACTCCCTTGAGTCCCCCCTCACAGGATCTTCTCCCTCTCTCAAACTCCACCCTTTCCTAACTCCTTTTCAAGCTCTCTCTTCAAGTTTTCCCCACAAGAACGAAGCTATAATGGCTGCAAAAGACACTTACAAAGTGCCTTGACATAGCTTAAATATAAGCTCTCAAAACGAGCTCATTAATGTAAGTTGTCGACATTATCGTCCAGGACGATAGGCATATCGTCCTGTACGATCAGTGCAATTTAAGCCCAATCAGTCGGGACGATTTGAGACGATCAGAAGAAGTTTGTTCATATCATCCAGGATGATAATATATCGTTCTGGACGATCAGAATAAATCGTGGAATATCGTCCTGAACATCACCCTGAAAAATAGTTATCCGGTGTCCAATCGTCCAACACAAAAGCCAGGATGATTTGGCGATTGTCCAGGCCAATTTGATCGTAAAATCAACTCATAATTGCTTTCCTTAAATTCTAGAGGAATTTTGGAAAAATTGACCTGGATCGTCTTGGACGATATTTTATAGTCCTGGACGATCCACCTGGACGATGTCCAAAAATAGGTTATTTCTAATTAGATCTGGAGGCAGATTCTTTCTGAATTGAGCCTATCATCCTGGCCGATATAAAATCATCCAAGACGATGTGTTTTGCATAAAGACGGTTGCTTTAATGAGGATGCCCTAATTAGGTTTTCTGCTTTTGGACAGATCGTCCCGGATGATATTACCAAAAATAGAAATCTTTAGGGAGCAACAGAAAATCTTCCAAGTTATAAAATATCAGGAGCCACAGCAAATACAATAGACTCAAGAAAAAAAAAGTGAACAAACTGACTCAGACCTAGTCTACCCAATCTAGGGCTGGTTCCAAATTATAGTCTGATCGTGTGGACCTGAAATGTTAGTAAATAAGGCCGTCGTAGAGAAATAAGAGTGTTTGCTATCATCAAAATTATAAACCATGAAAACAGATCCGCAATAATCTCCCCCTTTTTGATGATGGAAAACAATTCAATTTAAATTTGCAAAAAGGAATATTTTCTGCTAATCTCTACCTCACTAGAATAACACTTTAAAAAAAAGGGGAGATAAAAATATTTTTGCTATTTTAAAAATTTTGAAAAGAAAACATGATACAAATTCAATAGTATGTTCTCCCTATTTGACATTATCAAAAGGAGAGGAGGCACAAACAAAAAAACAAAATGAAAAAAAAAAAGACAAAAACGTTCCCTGATCTAGTGAAAAAAATAAAAAAAGTTCTTAAAATGAGAAAGGTACCTCTTAATTTTAATAAAAAACTTAGTATAATTGGATTGACAACGCATAGCCCAGAAAAGGTTAGAAATCCAGAATTTAATCATCCAAACTCAAGTTTTTTAAAAAGGCAAAAAAACTTTTTAATTCAATATCTAAATCAAGTAATAAATTAGAGAAAGAAACAATCATTTTTTTAAAAACTCCTTCCATAAAATATATCTAATAGAAGATCAATGCACGAATTGTTGAATCAAGAATCATGATTTTCAAACTCAAGTATCGAAAGTATCAAGGGTTTTCTTAAGCTTTTAAGAAGTACAAGAATGGTAAGCATTAAACTTTGTGGGCTCATTTTATGCCTCTTGACAATTGGTTGGCGCACTGCGCATCTTTTGATATACTTTGTGTATTCTATTTTTTTCAATTTGGCGTCTTTGCGCATCTTTTATTTTTGGCATCATTGGCCAATTTTTTGAATATGCTACCTTTCTGAAATCTTAAAAAACCAAAAGTAAACCCATACTATTGACAAAAATGAAATTCAAGATTAAGAAAATTATGATGTAGATTCAGCACCTTACAAAAGATTCCTATGCGATAAAAAAAATTATTTCGAAATCCAATTTAAAAGATGAAAAAGATTTTAAATCAAAAGTGGAATAACCTCTTTTAGGAAACAGAGATTAAGAGTCAAACACATGAGTTTCCTTCCTTTGATAATTTTTAAAGAAGTCAATCGCAACTTACCAAAGAGTTAAAAAAAACATGAAGTAGATTTTTTATTTTTAGAAAAGTGAATGTGTGTGTTGATCAGAAAAATAAATTTCACGAAATAAGAAAAGAAGGAAAAAAAATAAAAATAAAAACAAAACACAACAAAGAAGATATTTTAACCATTATAAAAAGTAATATTTTCAAATAAAGGTGGTCTGGTGATTGAAAAACCTTTCACAAAATTACAATTTGAAAAATTAGCCATGGATTAAAATTCAAAAGCTTTTAAAAACTTATTTTTTGAAAGCTAACTCTGATACCACTTGAAAGTGCTCAGATGACACTTGAAAGTGCTCTGATACCACTTGAAAGTTCGTTAGGGAAGTTAAGCCCTTATGAACTAGCCCAAGGGTAATAATGAGATAGAGAGGTGAATCAGTATTTAAAACAAACATAATCTTAAATAAAAAAATAAGATTCACGAAAATCAAAACCAACGATGCGGAAATTAAATGCGGAAGC
>NW_021481898.1:0-327 GCF_001605985.2 Dendrobium catenatum | reverse complement strand
CGACGCCGGAGAAAGCCTTCCATGGCCTAATAGTTCGGAATGCAAGCACAGGGATCCCCAAGGCCTAAGCGTCATCCATGAAATAGGGCATCAGTCCATCCACGATAATGCAGGTCACAGGTGGCCAACCGTCGTGATCTTTGTTCCCGCCGGCGAGCAGCAGCGCGCGGAAAGAATCCACAGAGTGTGTGGGTTCTGAGCGAATGAAAGAGCTCAGTCAATTGATACGCCGAGCGAGGTTTGACATCGGAGAGGCCATCGGGAATGGAGAGGAAGCACAAGTTGGGCCTGAGAGAGAAGCGGGAGTATTGGGAAGGGGAGAAGAAG
>NW_021481897.1:0-360 GCF_001605985.2 Dendrobium catenatum | reverse complement strand
CAATCAAAGGGATATGATCTTCCCAGCTTCTGCCAAAATCCAAAACACAAAGTCTCAACAGATCTTCCAATACCTGAATGGTCCTCTCAAACTGTCCATCGGTCTGAGGATGAAAGGCTGTACTGAAATATAGTTTAGTACCCAGCCTTGCTGAATACCCTTCCAAATTCTGGAAGTAAATCGTCCATCTCGATCAGAAACAATCACTTGAGGCACACCGTGCAATCTGACTATCTCCTTCACATATATCTGTGCCAAACGATCCACCGGATTGGCTGTCTGATCGGAAGAAAATGGGCGGACTTCGTCAATCGATCTACAATCACCCAAATGGCGTCGTGCTCTTGTCTAGATCGCGGA
>NW_021481896.1:0-332 GCF_001605985.2 Dendrobium catenatum | reverse complement strand
TCGACTATAAGTTTGCTGAAATTAGAGATCAGATGGTCCCAGATTTAATTTTTGAAGTTTCTAATTTGATTTTTGCCTCGAGATTCATGTCCGATCAAGATAATTTTTTGATGACATATCAATAATATATATCTATTATAGATAAAGCTATTTAACCTAGTCAAGATATTGCATTTCTCTGTTTGAATATTTCATGTATAAAATTTTATTTTTTGCAGATTCTACTTAGTTTGAAATATTATTTATGACTAAGATAATAAAAAGATCTCTCTTTATATCAGTAATATATGTAAATAACAAAAAAATTAATTTAATATTAATTATTGAATTCA
>NW_021481895.1:0-311 GCF_001605985.2 Dendrobium catenatum | reverse complement strand
GATGAAAAGAGGAATCTCATACACTTCTCCCCCTTTTAAAATATCAAAAAGAAGGGTACAAGAAAGCAAAGGAAAAGAGATCCTCCTCTTTTTTTTTTTTAACCAAGGCATGAACATGATATAGTATTCCATGTGATTGATTCAAAAAAAAAAATTGTGAGAAAATGTGTTAATAAGCTCATCAATCTATAGAATAGTAGAATATCCGATCATGGCTACCCTTAGCTCAGACATTTTTTAGGGTAAAATCGTCTTTTGAAATCAATGACCTAACTCAAGGATTTAATTAGATATGAGAAAAAGGAATCCAC
>NW_021481894.1:0-1065 GCF_001605985.2 Dendrobium catenatum | reverse complement strand
TATATATATAATTTTTAAATATTTTAATAGCTTTAAATTCAAACTATTGAATTCTAATATCTTATATTAATATTTTCTAACGAGAATTAGTTTAGTTGAGTCTAGTTCAAATTTGACTTGTTAGCTTATCAAACTCAGCTCACAAGTCATTTATTGAGCCAGGCTCGAACTGGCTTGACTCAAATCTCTTATGACGTAGATCATAAATGTTGAAAAAACAATAATATCATATTTTTTAATATATTTCCTCCATTTCTTTGCTCATTAATTGTAATGGTTGACTTAAGTTATATGTCCTTAATTCTAGTTTTCATTATAGGATAAATTATTATATGCGGTCATCGGATTTTTCGAAGGCAAATCAAGATGCACCACATCACTCAGTATACATAAAAATGGTGATGTGGCGTGTTCAGATTAGCCTCTAGACGATATCCGATGACTACACGTAATAATTTCTCCCATTATAGACAATCAATAAGGTTGGTTGGCTGTAACTATCGAATGGCTGTGTAACGATTGAGAGGATCTTTGAAGTCTCATCTATTTTTCACATTGCATAATGATTTGAATAATCACTATTTGTATGTTCTGTGTATTTGGATTTTTTGTTTTGCAATGGTATGCGTAAGGTATCTTCTTCCTTTTTTTTTTAATTAATATTTTCTAAATAAGATAGATAGATTGCTCTAATGGTTGAAAATTTTACACTCCTCTAAAAGAGTGCAGGTAAGGGTGTAAGTAAGCCAAGTAGTCTAGGGCTTGACTCGATAAATAACTCGTGAATGAGCTTAATGAGCTAACGAGTCATGCTTGAGCAAGCCTTGACTCGACTCATTAGCTTACGAACCGACTCGTTTGAAAAATATTAATATAAAATACACTTAAAATATATTGGCATTCAGAATTTTAAGTACGAAGTAGTTAAATATATTTAAAACTTATATTTCATTTTCTTATATTAAGTAATTTTTATTATTTTTCTTCTAAATTCTCATTTTTTAACACCCGTTTATTACAATAACAAATTGAATGCATAATCATTTTATTTCTTTCATAATAACA
>NW_021481893.1:0-293 GCF_001605985.2 Dendrobium catenatum | reverse complement strand
ATAGTGTAAAAACAATTTGAATAGTCAATCAAGAATTCAGAAGAACAAAATACTACAACAACCACAATATCAAGCCTTTGTCCCACTACGTGGGGTCGGCTACATGAATTCTTTTCCGCCATTGTGTCATATTTAAAGTCAAAATCTCATTTAAATATGATAAAGAAATATCATTTCTAATATTTTCTAACCAGGCCTACCTCCAACTTTCTTAACATAAGTCAAATCTAATAACTCAACTTTCCTAATCGGGTCATGATGTATGCAAGGGAGGGGTCTGCACAAGTTGAGTT
>NW_021481892.1:0-562 GCF_001605985.2 Dendrobium catenatum | reverse complement strand
ATTCCTCGCAATGGTAGAGATACTGCTTCTTTCTTGTGCTCCTAGCAATGGTAGACATACTTGTCCAACCTTCTACTCCTCGCAAAGATAGAGATGTCACTGCCTAGCCTCCCCGACTAGTCACAAATCTTCACCAAGGACTTCTATAGAGACCCACTCAAAAGCACTCGACATAAACCCTAGAGGACATGGGAAAGTTGACAAGACCCCCGTGTGAAACCCCTTACACAGTCCTTCATCACCTTCAAGGAATCTTTCAAACTTACCCTCACTCCCAAGAATTAGTTCTAACTTTTCCAAGGAAGTGATACCCTTTCTCCCCAATACTCTCTCAAAATGACCTTCACAAGACTCCTTCTATTCACATATTTTTAAATGAATTAAATTGGGCTAATTAAATGAAACCATAATTTTCAATTATATTATACTATCGTATAGTATGAAGTGTGGTTTATACTATTTGATTAATTAAATACTCTTTTTTTAGTTCTATTACATCAGACTGTACGATATAAATCATACAATATGATCAGTTTAAATATATCAATGATTGTCTAGTACG
>NW_021481891.1:0-318 GCF_001605985.2 Dendrobium catenatum | reverse complement strand
TGAAAAGGGTCTTTAGGACAAGACCTTAGGACTTTGGATTGGAGTTTGGATTTCTGGATTTGGAATGAATTTTAAGTTTGAATGATCAATATTGGGGTATCCAAATCATTTTCAATCATGTGGTGATTGTTAATGAATGGATAGGATCAAAGCTAGATCAAAGGTAGAATCAAAGTCTAAGTTAAATTTTGTATTCTCAAGTGGATTGAATCAAAGTTTGGATGTGTTTGAAATTTGAATTAATTGGGGTTTGAGTTGAATGAAGTTTTAGATTTAAATTAATCAAAGGTTGAAGTTGATCAAAAGGTAGAAATTGAT
>NW_021481890.1:0-219 GCF_001605985.2 Dendrobium catenatum | reverse complement strand
TGAGTCCAATCCGTTATTAGTGGTTCATCACCTACCTCATATAGCTTCGGATCATTGCCCCATTTTGATGAAATTATGGGAAGATCTTCCTAAATCTAATAGCTATATCAAATTCGAAGACACATGGGCTTCTCACTATGCTTCGGCTGCTATAGTGAAAAAGGCTTGGAATAGAAGATTTTCTTCTCAACATTCTGACGTTCTGGAGATCAAGTTCAA
>NW_021481889.1:0-526 GCF_001605985.2 Dendrobium catenatum | reverse complement strand
GGAAATCCATGAGATCAAAGCTACTGCAATGAGTGTTACAAATTGAAAGATTGTGAATGATTTAGTAACTCTATAGTACTCTCTGGTCCTCCTTATATAGCAGCCAATGGATGGATATAATGGTGTAAATGAGTCCGGTTGAGCTCGAGACACTTCAAGTTTGAGCTTGATTAGTTAATCGAGTTCGAGCTTTATTCTACGGGTTCCAATCGGCTTATGAGCCGGTTCTTTTATTTTGAAAGTTCAAAAATGCTTATTATTCAAACAATTGTAATAATAAAATATAAAAAGAATGAAAAATTAGAAGAAAAATAATGAAGAATCACTTAATATAAGAATGTGAGATGTAATTTATAAACGAGTCGCCTCGCGAGCTAAATAGTCAGTCAGGACTTGTGCAAGCTTGGCTCATTAACACATCGAGCTAAGCTCATGAGCCATTTATTGAATCGACCTCGAGCCTACTCACGAGTTAGCCTGAATTGGACTACTAATGAGCTCATAATGATAAAGATTCCAATATATA
>NW_021481888.1:0-342 GCF_001605985.2 Dendrobium catenatum | reverse complement strand
AAAAGCAGTTCAGAATTGTATGGAAATGCTAGGGTGAGTAGGAATTGAAAGGTGGTGGAGACAAAGAGGCCCATTACCTCGAAATTTAGAGCGGCCTGATTAAGCATTTTTTAGGGAGAAATTTTGCAAGCCTTGTATCGGTAGTAGGCTTCCTCATTCTCACTATTCAGAAAGCGATCGGGTTGACGACGGGATGAGGACGAGCTTCCGGTAGTCATCCGACCTCGTTTAGACATTGCAGGAGGGAAAGAAAACGAAGTGAAGGCTGAGTGAGGAGTGGGTTGAGTGAATTGAACAGTCTAGGCAAGGGTATTTACAGAAATTTCCGTAAATCGTACAGTA
>NW_021481887.1:0-303 GCF_001605985.2 Dendrobium catenatum | reverse complement strand
GTCTACGCGAAGATGGATTTCTTTCCATTGTTGGACACCCTCCGACTACGGTCCTCCTGACTTATGTCGCCCGCCGAGTACAGTTTTTCCGACCTCCGTCGTCCGTCGACTACGGTCCTCCTGCTTATGTCGCCCGCCAGATACAAGTCTTCCGACCTCCGTCGCCCTCCGACTACGGTCCTTCCGACCAAACGAACATGTCAATAATGACTATTTGTATTAACATCATGTAATGTACTCCATAAGATGTACATCAAGCTAAGACTTTCTACCAAGGAAGGGCCTCATTTGTAATCGACTGCA
>NW_021481886.1:0-567 GCF_001605985.2 Dendrobium catenatum | reverse complement strand
TCTCGATTAAGGATCATACATTATCTTTTCCAAATTATGATTAGCACATGGGTATAGATTAGGAAATCCAACTCAAAGGAAAGAAAGGTCTCAAAGAGGCTCAATTAATATGCGTGGCTCATACCAGCATTCGGAGGCTCTAGGGTACTAGAGAGAAACTTGAGAAAGAAAGACAAGCAATCATTCGGAGGCTCATACCGAAATTTTAGACATGGATCTTATGTGTGAAGAGCAATCATGGGGGAGAGGATTAGTGAGTGATTGAGTCCCAAAATTAGAATTTAGGTATAAGTAGTTTTAAAATAGTTTAAAAGTACTTATAGATATAAATATATTTTTGGAAAATAAAATAATTCAATTCATAATACATAAGTATAGGGAAACCCGCTGACCACCCTAATGAAGTCTCAAGCAATTTAAAAAAGTTTGTATCCTGAAAATAATTGTTATAAATAATATTCAATATGGAAAATACTCAAATAATCAAATTCAAACAATGATCTACCAAAAACAGCCAAAATCAGTGACTGGAAATAGCTCCAAAATCAAATACACATTTTTCTGAAA
>NW_021481885.1:0-226 GCF_001605985.2 Dendrobium catenatum | reverse complement strand
AACTGCTTGGGATTGAATATATAACTGCTGATTATTATTAGGATAACCTTGCAGGATCGAGTCTAGATTTTTTTTTCAAATTAATGTAATTTGATTGTATAAAGGTTGTAAAAACTTAAAATGATTTGAATTTGGGATATTTGATCCAAATTAAATTCCATAGTGGTGAAGACATCCCTAAAAGGGAGAGTCTTCTTCCATTTGGAAGTCAAATTAGGATCCCTTT
>NW_021481884.1:0-228 GCF_001605985.2 Dendrobium catenatum | reverse complement strand
GTGGGATAAAGGCTTGATGTTGTTGTTTGTTGTTGTTGGTAAGACTTGCAATGCTTTATGATGCAGACTATTGGCTATTAAAAGCGAATAAAATTAAATTAAGTGTTTGCACAAATGAAGATGCTCAGGCGGATGAGTGGTTATACTGTGGGCTCCGAAAATTCGGCCTCGGCCTCCACTCGCTCTTCTTTTTCGACGAGGGAGTTTTAACAAATTAAGTTCCGAGGT
>NW_021481883.1:0-315 GCF_001605985.2 Dendrobium catenatum | reverse complement strand
AATGCATTTTAAAGATTTTTTTAATTAAGTTTTAAATTAAAAGAATAGCAAAATATATTTGACATGCACATGAATAAAAGATAATTATAAATATAAATAAGAATATAAATAATCAACGTGAATAAATGTAATTATATATTTTAAATCAAAATTTTAAAAGAGAAGGTGTTGGAAAGGCTGAAATTGTGAGGAGCATATAGTAGAAATATACCGCTAAGATTTAATAGTAAGCATGAAATTGAAAAAAAAAATCAACACTCCTTAATAAATAACAAATAATAATATTCATTTTTGAATATAAATGGACATCATGCA
>NW_021481882.1:0-871 GCF_001605985.2 Dendrobium catenatum | reverse complement strand
ATTTTATTAACAAGAAGTTAAACATATAGCAGCGGATCCAAAAAAAAAAATCTAATTTTATTTGATAATTTTTAATTCTTAATTTTTAATCAAAGAGGCTAAATTGCTTGCCATTCGGAAAAGCCAATAAATAAAAAAAAATTATTTCGGTTTCTTAAGAGACCAGAAGATGAAAATCCGATTTCTTATGAAACCAGAATTTCATATTCCTGATTCTTTTCAAATGACAAAATAACATAAAATAAAAAAAAATTATAAAAACCGGAGGAGTGAATAAAAAATTTAAGAATTTATAGAAACCAGAGAGTTTAAATTCGGTTTCAATCGGAAAATTAAGTTCCGTATTTGTTCTTTTTTAAAAAAAATTCGTAAGTATACTGCTTAAGCTAATTTAAACATAAAAAATGATCCTTTTTATAAATTGATTTTTTTGCAATAGTTTAAGTATAGTTTGAGTTCGAGATAATCATTGTCCAGAATGGAAGGCTGTAAAAAGAATAACATTACTGCGAATAATAAATGGTCAGTTTTTATATCATTTGGATATAATGTATTGTATATTGATAATTTGCTGACCTTTGTTTATATTGGAGTTGGTGGAGGACTGCGGTTTTATTTGGGATGATTTTTTTACTATTTTTTAAAATAAAATAATAATAATAAAATTGTCCCAAATGGAACTTGAGAGTTTCGCAAGTGAAGAACATTCTAATATACAACTATGGCATGATTAGAAGATTAGTCTTATTTTATTTCTGCTTGTATAAATTTTATTATATTGGTACAGTCAGAATTATCAGAGAATGTTTCTTTTAGTCAGAATTAGACAATGTTTATATCTACATATTAGATTTTCTTATAAAATCAAGAG
>NW_021481881.1:0-511 GCF_001605985.2 Dendrobium catenatum | reverse complement strand
ATGATTTAGAACTACTAAATGGTTCACCCTAACCTATTGGCTTAAATTTTTTGTTAAAAATGGTTTTAGGATTGGTGCATCTAAGTTAACTTTAATCCCTCTTTAGTTCACTCCCTAATAAGGAGAAAAACTAATAACCATTATGTTGAAGGATTGTATGATCCACAAGTTAATCAATTTTGATACGGATCCCCTTGAGCACCCGGCTTAAGGGTTATAACTATTGAATCGATCATCTTATGATCCTTAGATTATAATCGTTGTTTCTCCTCTTCTACTTTCAGCCGCCAGACCATCTTATAGACTTATTTTCATTTTTTTGGTAAATAATTTTTATTTATTTTTCTTTAAGACTTTTGGAGAAGTCTATTTATACTTTCACATATTGTACATAATTGAGCAATAAAATTCTAAGGATTTTTTTTTTTTTTACTTTTCTACATATTATCAGAGCAAGATTAGGATTTTCGTCTTCCAAACTTATTTTCTTTTTCTTTCTTTCTTCTTATCA
>NW_021481880.1:0-270 GCF_001605985.2 Dendrobium catenatum | reverse complement strand
AAGCCAACAGCCACTTCATAATATTCCCAATTCTTCATAGGAAACAAAGCACCAAAGCCACGGAAAAGCCCCCCAACAGCCATGGGAAAACAGCCCAGACGGAACCCGAAGAGGCAGCCGCAAAAACCAAGGAGGTCCGCATGAAACCGAGTCACCAAGGCACAGGAAAACCACCCAGCGCAGCCAACCGTGGGAACCAAGGAGCCAAGGCACGGGAACCCATGGGACAACTTAGAATTTTAAGAAGAAAAGGGAAGGAGAAGAGACAAG
>NW_021481879.1:0-521 GCF_001605985.2 Dendrobium catenatum | reverse complement strand
ACTTGCAAATTGCCGATCAAAAGTGCACTTTGGACATTTGGTATCCAAAGAGAGGTTATCATCCACTTAAGTTAGGCTAAGTGAATGGAGGAGGGGGACCTAGATTTAAATCCAAAATTTAGAGGATTCATTGGTTTTGCGTTCCAATGAATAAGTGATTTGCTAGGCTCCTTATAACTTTGGGGTTAAAGGAGAGAGATGTGACTTTGAAGTTACAAAATCTCATGAATGCTCTTTGAGTACTTGATACTCAAGGGGAAGTTCATTCACTTGGTTGAAGCCGAGTGAACAGGGATAGATGCTCATTTGTTAATTTTATGACTCAACAAATAAAGGAAGCTTAGGATTTATTTCTAGGACATAGAGCCATGTAACGACACTATTTGGAGGCTTTGGAGACTCCAAGTCATTCATGGGGGAATGTGTGTTGGTATTATGTTCCAACAACAAGGTAGGAAAACTTGGACGTGGTTCCAAGTTGGACAGAATTTATGCAATACCGTATTTGGAGCCTAGGGGTG
>NW_021481878.1:0-326 GCF_001605985.2 Dendrobium catenatum | reverse complement strand
AGCTATTCGCATTATTTGAAATTTTGACTTTATTTTGAATGGCCTTCTAATCCTTGACGGTGACTTCTTGTTGTTACTTAATCACTCATCTTTGAATTCTTGAACTTAAATTGATTACGCATAAAGTTTTGGGAAGCAAACTTTAATTCAATACTTCTATTAATTTTATGTGCAATTCACATTTCATTGCATGATAGTTTCACATCACTTCATGTGCTAGATAATTTATGTTTATGATTTTGTTGTTGCACTAGACATTTAATGCTTACTTATATTTTGATATTATAAACTACAAGGCTACAAATGATGTTGTTGTCATTTTTTTT
>NW_021481877.1:0-303 GCF_001605985.2 Dendrobium catenatum | reverse complement strand
GTTGTTAAATTAAGGCTAATTGTAATTAATAGAAGTTAAATAGTTAAATAAATAATAGTAAAATTCTAAGTAAAGATGTACTGTTAAGTAATTTGCTTTGATAATCAAACACAGGAGGAAGCATCCTTCGTGACTACAATCAAACACAAGATAAAGTTAGACTCAAGAAATATGTTGAAAGGGGATGATTTCTTTTGACTCTAAATTTAATTGAATTCCATTTGCACCTATTGAGTTGTGACTCACCCATGTTGTGAGATACTTTTTAGGAGGATCTAGTAAAGGATAGATGGCGGATAGACC
>NW_021481876.1:0-3120 GCF_001605985.2 Dendrobium catenatum | reverse complement strand
ACATGCATGGCTCATACCAGCATTCAGAGGCTCTAGGACACTAGAGGCAAACTGGGAAAAAAAATTAAGCACTCAATCACATGCGTGAGAGAAGAGATGGAGGTGGCGTCATCCTGTGACACAAATAAGTAGGATTTATGGTCCCCGAAAGGAAGAGACCTACCTACTATTTAAGGCATACTACGAGACCGAGTGTAGTAGCCTCAAATCCTAAATCTAGATTGGGCTTAGTGTTCTACGAAACACTAAGACCCGTATCCTAGCTAATGCAGTGCAAAACTTGAACTTATCCCAGCCTAGATTGGGGAGCCAGCTAACCACCTAATCGCTTTAAGACCATGCTATCAAGTCAGTTATGAAAGATGGTTGGGTGGTATAGTTCTTTGGAATTAGGACCAATATCTAGAGAATTTCCTAAGTGGTCATATACTTATGTGGGTCAGATGCTCCTAACTAATGCAATTAAATTTTATTTAGCTGGTTACTAATGCAATGCATGCTAGTTGAAATGTCAGCTCATTAATGCTATAGAATTTTAAAAAATAAGCTTATAGAAAATAACTTTTTGAAAAGACTGGGTCTCCTTAGGTCCGACACTTCATCCTCATAGGCCAGATTATCCGGACTCTACCCGCAAGCAGGGAGATGTCTTATAACAAGGAAAGAAGGATGCAGTAATATGCATGCTTCCCCGGACAATTCCGGCAATTTCCTAGGTTCGTTAGATTTCTATGTTATTTAAAT
Source organism: Dendrobium catenatum (assembly GCF_001605985.2). Lineage (NCBI taxonomy): Eukaryota > Viridiplantae > Streptophyta > Magnoliopsida > Asparagales > Orchidaceae > Dendrobium > Dendrobium catenatum. Next base: position 2,376 of record NW_021481876.1, on the reverse strand, counting down.
TTAAAATTTTAAAGATTAGTTATGAGTAGAAGAATTTTTATAGTCCTTAAGGAGCCTAATGAAAATCCAGGCGAAAATAAAATTAACATGCAAGAAAAGAAACCTAAGAAAAAAACAGGCAATTTCTACTGCGCAATCAAGTAAACACATCAATATAAATCCAAAAATAATCAACTAAATGGCCATAGACAAATTGCCCTTATTACAACCTAGATATGCAAAAAATAAAGTGGCTGGGCACCACTGCCAATAACCCGGATTTCTAAGCCTATGACAGACGCAAATGACTTTGAGTGGGATATTGGTATTCAGGTTGTCAGACTTCTTTGGATCACTTCTCCTTGGACTCCTTAGATCTCCCTCCTTGGACTCCTTGAAAATCTCCTCCTTGGACTCATTGGATCCGTCGTGGCTTGAATATCCAAATGAAGAGATAATTCCCCCTTGGTAGGGGGCATTGCCTTTTCTCTTTGGGTATCTAAAGCCATCCCACTCGATCTCCTAAATGGAAGAAGACTCTCCCCTATGAGGATGCCTTCTTCTTTTGGGATTTAAGTGGGATAAGAGTATCCACACTCAAAGATCATTTTCACAACTCTTAACAATTATTACAAATATTACATCCATTTGAAAAAAGAAAATTCTAGACTCCCTGCATGGTTATCCTAATAAAAATCACAAGAAGTTTATATATGAAAATAAAGCTTAACCCATTGAAGCTGTGCCAAGCCATGCTCTTAATTATAAGGGCTAAGCAGTCCAACTGTAGCAGTTATAATTATTTTAGCCCTCATTTATTTAGGGGGGCTGAGCAAGCACTTACATAAGACAGTATTAGAAATCATAACGGTGCCCCCCTTTTGTTAGCTTGAGCATGACCACCTGCATGAAAGAACAGTATATATATATATATGACGTTCCTAACCTAGGGGTAAATCTAGCGCTCATCACATCATCCACAGAGTGCAGAAAAAGTAAGCAAATACAACAATCATTTTCAAACAGTATGCAATAAAAACCATGAAAAGCTCCGACACACAGTAGAAAATAAAACCCAGTGGCCTAGCCTAGATCTAGAAGTGGTGCCATATCAAATAATTCTATGTGTGTGTAAGGCTGGTGTGGTTTGGAGAGGTCCTAAGTAGGGTAGTTAGTTAAAATTGCCTACAGTTCGAATTTGTTATAGGCCAGAAAAGGAAATTTTAATTAAAATTCAAATATTAATGGATTAGGGTCCATTTTAGTAAATTTAATTTTTTGATCAGTTTTAAAAGCTTAGGGTAGTCATATTTGAAGTTTAAATTGCATCAGCCAATTTTGAAAAGTCCCGGCTCCTCCTAGGTGCTAGGCTGAGGGGGTCCAAAAAGTCACTATGGGAAATAGGCCAGGTTTGGGTCTCCTGATATTTTATAAAAATACTAGACCTTAAGATGAGTAGTTAGACAGGTATTACACTAAAATTAGAACTTTTTAGGCAAAGTTATGAATTTTCTAAGTTTCGGGCCCTAAATGAACTATAGTTGATCAAAAAGTTGACTTTCTAATCTAGGACAATTTCTAGAAACCTAAGATTTTTAATAAATACTAGATCATAATTGGAGTCTAATGCAAGTGAGTTTGCCTAATTTGGAATTTTTTACAATTAGTTATGTGTTTTCTAAGGATCGGGTATTAAGGGAATTTCTAAATTTCCTAATAAATGGGCTGTTTTTATTGTTTTGATCCAAACTAGATCCAAACATATTGGAATCATCCCCAAAGGTTCGAAATGACATGAGAAAGTGATCACAAGTGTTTGGGGAAAATTTGGGATTTTTAATAATTTTAATGAATTATTAGGGGCAAAATGGTAAATTTTATCTATTGTCAAATTAGAGGTCAACCTGAAGTCAAACTAGGGAGACCTATTTATCTAAGGTCAAGGATCAGATTCTGGTCAATTTGAGATATTAAGAGTAACTTTTTGACCTAAAATTTATTTATTATAATTTTTTGAAGGTCTCAGGGCCTTATTTAGCAGGTTAATTAGGGTTGGTTAATTAAGGAGTCAAACAAGCCCTAAAAATTTCTAGAAAATTTTGGGATGTTTATTATGTCACTAAGTTTAATCTTCGAAGTGTTCATGTCAATATGGGATCTATCCTAGCTCCCAGAAAACTTTTAAGTTTGCTAGACGGGTCCTTAATTTTTGTCCTTAGGGTGTCGCTACGTTATAAAGGTTTAAATTGTGTTTTGAACTAACCCTCAAGATAATAAATATAGGGAAATGCATAAACCAGATAAACACATCATGTCCTTAGATCTAGGAGAGCCTAAACTAAGTGCTCATGTTGCACCCTACACATGCGATCTAGGATGAACAAAAAGTAAATAAAA
>NW_021481875.1:0-205 GCF_001605985.2 Dendrobium catenatum | reverse complement strand
TCAGTTATCATGTTATTGGTAAGGAGAAGAAAGGAAATAATTTAATGCCAAATTTGCTCTCCAAAATTCCAAAGATATTCAATGTAGTTGCTAGTATACTTTTCACATAAAGCTCAAGTAAATTCAAGAAAGAATAAGGGAAACTCATCATCTCATTCTAATTTAGTTTGCACTAAATTAGATGAGAAAAGAAGGGTTTTCCAAC
>NW_021481874.1:0-242 GCF_001605985.2 Dendrobium catenatum | reverse complement strand
TTCAAAATTTTAAGGTTTTTTGGAAACCTTATATTTATCTCTCTTAATGGACTTTATAATAGTCTTTGACTTTTTGAAGAATTTATAGAGAGTTCTTTGTAAGGGTTTACCTTCTTGAGAAAGCTTGAAGAGAGAGAACTTAAATCTTCTGAGAGAAAGGAAGTTGAGTGAGGGAGAATTAGTGTGAGGGAATTTCACATAGTTGCTCCAAGAAAACTTCAACCTTATGTATTACATATATG
>NW_021481873.1:0-251 GCF_001605985.2 Dendrobium catenatum | reverse complement strand
AAGCAAAGCAACAAAGCCAGCGTTCAAGCCCGAAGAACGGTACGTCTTTACTTTTAGAAAATTTCAATCATTTCATTATTATTTATTAAATGAACTTTCTAATCCTTGCTTTTCCTATTTTCTTCTATTTATTTGCATGAACTGCGAGGAATGGTACCAGTTGAGGGAATAAAAGGATAAGGAGATAATGACGTCAGTCGCCTCTATCCAACCAGGTAGAGGTGCTACGGGCGGAACCACTAGGTCGTAGC
>NW_021481872.1:0-237 GCF_001605985.2 Dendrobium catenatum | reverse complement strand
ATAATTTATTATTATTTAAAAAAAAATTATGTCAGAAAATTATTTTTTTATGAAATCTTTCAAAAATTTATTTTCCTCATAATAATTTTATAATCATCTTTATAAAAAACTACAATCATCTCAAACTGACTCTTAGGCTTCGTTTGAGACGACTTTCTTCCTGCTTCATAAAACTACTTTCTAGTACAAAAATTAAAATTTTTATAATAAAAAGCCGCTTTAAGAAATAGTATAAAA
>NW_021481871.1:0-364 GCF_001605985.2 Dendrobium catenatum | reverse complement strand
GTTTCCTTTTTTTATATTGTTGCTTTAGTTTCCTCCTTTTTGAGATGTCAAAAGGGGGAGTAGTGTGTTTCTACTTGCTCTTGATTAGTGTATTTGTGCCTTCTCTTGTTTAGTATGTTTATACTTGTTCTGGTAAAAGCTTGTTTAGTTAGAATTAATTTTTGATATGTTTGTCATCATCAAGAAGGGGGAGATTGCTACAAACATGTTTTTAGATTATGATTTTGAAGATAGCAAACAAATCTTATTTCACTATGACTGCCTTTTTCTACTGGCTTTTCAAGACTCAAAGATCGGACGGAAATGGTAATCAGCTCAAGATTGGGTAGATTAGGGTTGAGTCACTCTGTAATTTTATTTTTCC
>NW_021481870.1:0-318 GCF_001605985.2 Dendrobium catenatum | reverse complement strand
TTGTATGGACAGATCAATGTGAAGAGGCTTTTCAAAGATTGAAACGGTGTTTGATGACTGCTACAGTGCTCACTATTCCTTCAGGGATGGATGGATTTCATCTTTATAGTGATGCCTCTCTTAAAGGGTTGGGTTGTGTACTGATGTAGAACGGTATGCTTCAAGGCAACTGAAGAAACATGAAAGAAATTATCCAACCCATGATGTGGAGTTAGCTGCAGTGGTTTTTGCTTTAAAAATATGGAGACATTACTTGTATGGAGTGAAGTATGAAGTATTTTCTGATCATCAAAGTTTAAAATACATCTTCACACAGAA
>NW_021481869.1:0-206 GCF_001605985.2 Dendrobium catenatum | reverse complement strand
AAAGGTGCATTACCTTAAAGTGTATCTCGCTTTGAATGAGAATGCGAGAGGGAGTTATTTTGGCAGAGGCAAAACGAGGAAAGGATTCCTCATTTGCTTTTGACATGAAGTTTTCAGATGCATTCCTGTGGGGTTTCTTTTCCAACACCTTTTGTCTCTTGCTTGAGGAGGTCATTGTCGATTTGAAGTCGAAAGGGATTGAAAGG
>NW_021481868.1:0-235 GCF_001605985.2 Dendrobium catenatum | reverse complement strand
CAATGATAACCCATCCAAGTAAGTTTTATTTGGAAAAATAAATTAAAAGTATAGATTAGAGGGGAAACAAATCAAATCTTATTATAAATATAATGATTATTATTGTTGGGTGATTTTATAGGCATTACAACACTAATTATTGAGATAAATAACAAGGTTAGGTATGATTCATTTAAAATGGACAACATTATAATCTTTGATCTTCTTGAATTCAATAAATACATATATGAATAAC
>NW_021481867.1:0-333 GCF_001605985.2 Dendrobium catenatum | reverse complement strand
TTATAATAGGAACATTATTATATGCAAAATAGAAAGTAAGATACAGAGACTAATAAATTAGTATTATTGTCATGATTTATATTTATAATGAATAAAGACTGGTAGATTTGAAATGTGCTCAACAGGAAGAATAGGCTTTCTCAAGAAATACAAGCAAATATGGACATATTGGGGTATTCGTATCCTGATTTTACTTAGTCTCTCCATCCAAATAATTCTCATCTTCCTCAATCGTTTGAGAACAACTTCAACTTTGATATGGATAAGAATGTTAGTCATTAGTAGCTACTTACTCATTGATTGGGTCGCGAACTTCGTGCTAGGCCAACTAAA
>NW_021481866.1:0-355 GCF_001605985.2 Dendrobium catenatum | reverse complement strand
TAGAGGACATGGATTGTGACTATGGGAGAGAGAGGAAGTTGGTGCAACTTCATAGATCTTAGTAGAGGGTGTTCTGATAGATTTGGGTTTTTTGTGTGAGGGTCGATGTTTGTAGGAGGAGTGGAGGTTGGAATTTGGTAAAGGAGTAGCTTGTGGTTGGTTCGAGGAGGTTTGAAGGATGGAAGAGGCATAGGGATGAGTTTTAGTCTCAATTTATAGATAGGAGAAGGAGGAGGAGTTTCATTTACTGTGGAGGTCATGGAGTTATGATTAGATTCACGTGGGAGGGTTAGGTTTGCGAGTGTAATTATAGCCCTGACTCAGGGATGCAGGAGGTCAAAAGAGGCTTGTAAAG
>NW_021481865.1:0-364 GCF_001605985.2 Dendrobium catenatum | reverse complement strand
ACAACCTCGGATAGGTCTTACATTCTTTGTGGATTCTCTCGACCTCTTCCGCACAGGTTAACGTCATCGAGCATGGCTCTGACATACAACCTTGGATAGGTCTTACATCCTTGGTGGATTCTCTCGACCTCTTCCACATAGGTTAACGTCATCGAGCAAGGCTCTGATATACGACCTCGGATAGGTCTTATATTCTTGGTGGATTCTCTCGACCTCTTCCATACATGTTATCATCATTGAGCAAATGTTATGACATACAACCTCATATGGGTTATATATCTTTGACAAATTCTACGCTCTACTGCCCGTTGTTATATCTTTGGTCGTCTTCTACCTGGCCTCCAAGTAGCGCCGGTCTTCTACC
>NW_021481864.1:0-294 GCF_001605985.2 Dendrobium catenatum | reverse complement strand
TAATGATGTATGATAGTTTGTTGATCATGCACACAAACAGAGAGAGCAGAAAATGATTATAAATATTTTAACTTTTCTGTTCATCGTACTGTACGAATTTATTTCGTACTGTACGATCTGGTGTAACAGAAATAAATTAACATATTTTATTTTTTCTGGAAATTTTTTTTTTGAATATAACTAATCGTACTATACGATCATCGCATCGTACTGTACGATCTGTTATAATTAGAAAGCCCGCCATCCATTAAATTAGACAAAAATTTGAATTTGAAAGGTTGTATAATCGTACTG
>NW_021481863.1:0-201 GCF_001605985.2 Dendrobium catenatum | reverse complement strand
TAAGCATTTAAGGATTTTATTTATTTTTTAAAAAATACGAATATCCATTCCTATAGCATTCAGAGACATTACATTTTTTGTAAACCTAGTGTATATATGGAAATGTTTTGTTAGGTTTCGTGCGAAAGAGTTCTCATGCAATAAGATGTTCAACCTATATTATATAACCTCACTATTTCCTACATTTGTAATACACAATTT
>NW_021481862.1:0-390 GCF_001605985.2 Dendrobium catenatum | reverse complement strand
GTCTCATCAGTTGCCACAGGTAAGTGCAAGGGTTTATCCCAACCTCATCCACTTTGGTGGGACAGTTGAAAAACAACACGGAAATCAGCTTTCACATTTTTGAAGTTAGTATGTGCAATAGCTTCAGTGTAGTTTCCATCAACGCGATGATTTAATGTACAAACCAAATCCTTCCATATGTACCTCCTTAAAATGCTATCATTAATATTACCACACAAAAATTGCTCCAATAACAATTCTCTGAAGACTTCATTATGATGATCTAGCCACCTTGGTGTCTTCAATACACTTTTGTTAATATCCACAAACTTCGCATCTAATTCATCAGTAATACCCACTTGAATACTAGCCGAAGATCGTTGTGCTGCTTTACCTTTCAAAAAACATTTC
>NW_021481861.1:0-248 GCF_001605985.2 Dendrobium catenatum | reverse complement strand
AGTATAATATTTTAATATAATAATTTTAATGATAAAACTATTGTAAATATCTTCAGGATTACATAAAAGATGTATAATGTTAAAGACTTAAAGTATAAATTACTTTTTTACATATAACAAAGAAATTTATGAAAACAATTTTTACAAGATAAAATAATTTATTTTGGCGTCATAAAACCGATCATTTAAAATTTAAAAAACTATGTCCACGTGAGCAAGTTATCTAATATCTACCCTATAGCAGAATT
>NW_021481860.1:0-229 GCF_001605985.2 Dendrobium catenatum | reverse complement strand
TATATATATATATATTAACAAAATAAAAACTATAATTTTACATAATTAACAACTTTAAAACTAATAAATTCTCTATGATAACAATTCCAAACATGCAAGTTTTTTTTTTTTTTTAACATGCCAGTTTGTATGAAAAACTATGCAAGAAATAAGTGCATAGACGCAAGAATGAACTGCTAGGATGAAAATTGATTACCCAGTCCCCAACCACAAACAAGCTGACTAAAAC
>NW_021481859.1:0-232 GCF_001605985.2 Dendrobium catenatum | reverse complement strand
ATTTTGTAGAAATATGTTTTTCAACCACAGAGTTTTTTTTTTTTAAAAAAACTGAAATATAAGGTGCGGAAACGTAAAAACAGTAAAGTAAATGACACCAGATTTATAGTGGTTCGGTCTATAACCAGACCTACATCCACTCCCCAGATGTACCCTCTGAGTATTGGTGGGAAAAAATTGTGTCACCACGCAGATTTTTGATTTCTCCTATTTTGTAATTGAATACTGCATT
>NW_021481858.1:0-387 GCF_001605985.2 Dendrobium catenatum | reverse complement strand
AATAACCGAAATGTTAGAGTTTAGGGGAAATAAGTCCCTCAAGCCAGAGACGTGGGGAAGACTGGATAAACAATCCCCCCAGCACCAATGATCCCACATTAATGAAATGGGTGAACCAACATTAATTTTGAAAGCAAAGTTTCTTTTGACTTTTAAAGCAGTGTCACAAATCTGTTTCCATATGGGTGAATCCAAACAACCAGCCGGTTTCCAGGGAGAGGGATAATTGTGAAAAAACCAATTAGCTAACAGGGATGGAAAATTGTACATCCTAGAAATGATGGAGCAGGAATTAGCAAAGCGAATAGCACTAAGAGAAGGTACACCCAAACCTTCAGCCACTTTAGGTATACAGGTATTTCTCCAAGATATAAGGTGTAGCTTCTT
>NW_021481857.1:0-207 GCF_001605985.2 Dendrobium catenatum | reverse complement strand
TAAATGCAGTATCTTTTATTTCGTACTTGCTTGTAGTCTTTTTTTTCTTCTTGTGTTTAATTTTTTTTAAAAAAAAAAACAAAAAAAACAAAAGAAAAGAAAACAAAAGAAATGTTTTTCAAAAGAAATGTTTTTCTTTCTTACTTGCAACAAATTATTTGACATCGTCAAAAAGGAGGAGATTGTTGCAACCCATGACCCCGAGTT
>NW_021481856.1:0-307 GCF_001605985.2 Dendrobium catenatum | reverse complement strand
CAATCATCTTCTCTTCCTTCCCTGAAGTCTCTCCTTTTCTCATGTTCTTCCCGCCTGATCGACTCCCGAGGTGGCATCCTTCCATTCCTGTCAAGCAGTTCCACCTCCTCTTCCTCTTTTGGATTCACCTTCTCCTTACCCTTGCTCCCACTACCTTCTCGTCTTTCCTCCGCTGGCACAGCCATTGCTTGCCATTCCAACAACTTTTTCAGCATCTCCTCTAAGGCCATGAATTTCCCTTCCATATTCTCGCTCAATGTCGCCATCTTTTCCTCCAGATCCGCTTTAAATTGACCCATCTCGGTCT
>NW_021481855.1:0-344 GCF_001605985.2 Dendrobium catenatum | reverse complement strand
ATGACAAACATATCCAGTAATTTTTGGCGATCATAGCACCGGCTAACACCGATTAATTATCGGCAACATACCGGCCATCTCAAATGCCAATTTTGCCGGTGGTTGAGCCATTGGTTGACCGTCAGTTGATCGTGCAGTAAATTGTCAGTATTTATTAGCGATTATATTCAAATACTGGCACTTAAAATATGTGTCTGATATCAAAGTTTCCGGCGACCAAATCGCCGGTTAGCCACCAAAAACCTATAGCATTTAAAAAAAAATTGACAGCCCCTCTCTATTTACTCCAATTTACACAATATCTGCACAAAATTTAAAACATATACAACACATAAGGGTAACAC
>NW_021481854.1:0-748 GCF_001605985.2 Dendrobium catenatum | reverse complement strand
TAGAGCGCATTACATGGTGGGAGTTACAATATAAGCATGTTTGTTTAGACGGCACGACCATAGTCGATAGAATAGAGGTCGGAAAGATCGTTGTCTAGTGGTGGAGGTCGAGAGGATTGTAGTCGGCAGGAGTCCAAAAGCCAGTAATTGGTAGGAGACCGGGGTCTGAAAGATCGTTGTCTGGTGATGGAGGTTAGAATGACCATTGCAGGCGATGGAGGACGGAAGGACCGTAGTCGACAGGAGACCGTGGTCTGGCAGAAGTCCGGGCTTCAGGTGGGGGTCCGACGGAGCAATGATGTCAGGCGGTGGTACGGTGAAGCTCAGAGCCTTAAGTGGTGGTCCGGCGGAGCAACAACGTTAGGCGGTGGTCCAGTGGAGGCGAGGGCCTCAAGTTGTGGTCCGGTAGAAGTCCGGGATTTAAGTAGTGGTCCGACAGAACAACGATGTCAGGCCGTGGTCCAGCGGAGATGAGGGCATCAAGTGGTGGTCTGGAAAAATTTCGGACCTTAGGTGGTGGTCCGACGGAGTAATGACGTCAGGCGGTGGTCCGGCGGAGGTGAGGGCCTCAAGTGGTGGTCTGGCAGAAGTCCGGGCGTTAGGTGGTGGTCCGGCGGAGTAACGGCGTCAGGCGATGGTCCGGTGGACGTGAGGGCCTCAAGTGGTGGTCCGGCAGAAGTCCGGGCCTTAAGTGGTGGTCCGACGGAGCAACGACGTCAGGCGGTGGTTCGACGGAGCAACAACGTCA
>NW_021481853.1:0-1837 GCF_001605985.2 Dendrobium catenatum | reverse complement strand
TGAACATAGTTCAACACTCCAAATCAATTTCAACATAATATGGATAGAGAAAGGAAACCTTTGAAGCCTTCTAAATGATTGAATGCCAATAAATTGATCACCAACTTTCTATAACTAAATGTGTAAAATTAATCATATCAAAAATATCTAATAGAAACGAAACATGTAAGCGGGCAGTTGGATGGAAACAAGTTCTCGTAGTGGTAACCACATTAGTATAAGTGGCAACGCAAAGATGTTCAACGACATTACAAATAAATCACTAGAATAACTAGAAAGACATTATGCGCGCCATCAAAATGCAACCTTGCATAATAAAACTTCCATCCATTCATAGTTCTAAAAGAATGCAAGCATCTCATAAACCCCTTGACAATGGATGTTGTATTCATTGCAACATGAAAGAACTACCATCTCATGAAAGAATAGGCAAGGCCAAATGACAGTATTTCAATTTCTTAGGTCTAACAAACTAATATTTCCACCAAGATTGCAATCTACTACCACCATTTGCACAATAAGGAAAGCAAAGAGCATAAATGTATCTTAACATCTCACACATTAAACCATCTCAAATATAAACATCTCAATATCTTGTGAACATTATAAATGAAGCAATGAACTAGGCAAATTATAACGAAAAGCATCTTCATGCAAGAAAGAGAAAAAAATTATTTTGACTTCTGGAAGTAACTAAATGTCACAAAAGAAGCTACTGATTTTAAACAAAACAAAGCGCATTGAAGACATAAGAAGAAAGGAAGAGAGGAAAAAGAAGTAGGAGCGGAGGGGGAAGAGGACCCCCTTTAAGGCACTTTATCAAACATCTAGCATGCAATGCCTGAGAGATGACACAAAATGCTCTTCTTGAAATTATGTTACCACATCACAAGATTTTCCAGAAAAAAATTTAAGTAAAAGGCTAGTCAAGCTCAAGATAAGTGTTGACCTTACTTTTCACTAAACTAGGGTCAAGAGGGTTGACGTGGTCAAATTGACCAGACTAGACCCTACAACCACTTCCAATGAGTTCAATGAGTCAAACCAAACTTGTTGAACCTAGACCTAGGTCCTTGGTCAACCTGGTTGATCAAGTCAACCTAAGTTGACCAGGCTAGTCCAAGTCATCCATATTTGAATTTAGATCAATTTCAAATCCCATTGAGCTCAATTCCTAATTAATTTGGGCTTGATTGACCATGTTGACCTAGTCAATAGTTAACTTGGTCAACTCAACCTTAATTAGGTCAAAATTGACCTATGGCATTTAAACACCCCCAAGTCTACCCTTAACCCAAAACATGACCAAGAGAGCTTAGATTTCTCTTAAGTAACCCTAGTAGACGTCCTAGCCATCCATCCTTGGGTTGAGACTATAAATAGTGGCCTAATGCCTCATTAAAATGGACTTTTCTTTTTGTTCTTGAATCTTCTTTCCCATGTTGAGTCTAGTAAATAGGTTGTTAATCCTTAAGTTTAAATGTTACCCAGGCTACCAAGAGGGGCGGGGGGGGGGGGGGGTGAATTTGATAGTTTAAATTTTAAGCCCACTTTTAAATTTTAAGTTGAACCTAAAATGGAAAATTCTTTTAAGTTTTTGTAGAAAACATTTGTTCAAACTACAGATTTTAAAATCAAAAATAAATGCGAAAAAGTAAAAATACCAGTAAAGTAATGACACAATTATAGTGGTTCGTCTAAACCAGACCTACATCACTCCCCAGAGGCACCTCTGCGAGTATTACACTAAATATACAATAGTGACTCTCCTTTGCAGCCACAGGCAAAGGCGGAGAAGCCTTTACAAAACACTCTTTTCCACCACTACCCGGTGCTG
>NW_021481852.1:0-303 GCF_001605985.2 Dendrobium catenatum | reverse complement strand
CAAGAACTCTGTTTTCTGTAATCTTCAAACGTCTTCACCCTTTAGTGTGGCATCCAAGCGTACACTAGTGCAGCAGTGAAAGCAGAATCTGATGATTTTGTAGAGCGAGGTGCCTCGACTCTAGTTTACGCTTGGATGCCTTATGTCAGGTGGTTCTATTTGTACACACCGCAATTAAGAAGTTCCTATAAAATTATCTTCCATGCGTCTCCCTCTCCTCCCTTCCACCTCTCTCTCTTCCAAGAAATCTTAAGAAGATCTCTTCCTCCTCTAAGAATTTCTCAATAGTAGAGTTCCATGAGA
>NW_021481851.1:0-466 GCF_001605985.2 Dendrobium catenatum | reverse complement strand
TCAGCTAGTGGATTGTAAGGGAAATCACCCAATGCTTTCTGTAAACGGGCATTTCCTTAAGAGATACTATGCTTGATGTAGCTTGAATTTTCAATTAATAAAAATTTTCAAATTTCAAGTCAAATTGATTCAATTGTTGCAAATCGTTTTAATTTCAGTATCTCGTGTCTCTTTTCTTAAGCCTAGATGTGAATTTTCACGTCTTCCTGCCTCGAATTTAATCTTCCTTAGTGGTGGAGTATGCCCCTCGTGGCACCACCCTAAGATTTAAAATTTTGATTTTGGTTTTATGTAGAACAGGTTTCTTCTATATATAATCATCCAAATATGATCTCTGTTGGGAAGCAATACTTCCTTCCCATAAGATCTTTAATTTCCTCTTCCTTAAGGACATATATGAGTCATCGTGCTTTCTTTCCTTAGGATTAGACCCGTTAGTGGTGGAGCATGCCCTCTGTGGCACCAC
>NW_021481850.1:0-338 GCF_001605985.2 Dendrobium catenatum | reverse complement strand
AAGAGTTTTTGACTATTCCCTAGTGTTTACTATTTTTGGTAACATCGTCTTGGACGATATTTATATTGTCCTGGATGATATTTATATCGTCCTGGACGATTTGTTCAAAAGCAGAAACCCTAATTAGGGCATCCTCATTAAAGCAGCCGTCATTATGCAAAACACATTGTTCTGGACGATTTTGTATCAGCCAGGGTGATAGGATCAATTCAGAAAGAATATGCCGCCATATCTACTTATGAAATTCTTATTTTTGGATATCAGCCAGGACTATAAAATATCGGCCAGGACTATCCAAGACAATTTTTCCAAAATTTCTCTAGCAATTTTGGAAAGCA
>NW_021481849.1:0-270 GCF_001605985.2 Dendrobium catenatum | reverse complement strand
CCTGGACGATAATAATATCGTCTGGGCTGATTTCCTAGAACAAAGACTTCCTAAACTGATTATGGCGGTTGATTCTTTCTGAATTGAGATTATCGTCCTGGCCGATACAAGTATCGTCCAGGCCGATACAAGTATCGTCCAGGCCGATCTGTTGACACTGCCTTAATGAGGATGCCCTAATTAGGGTTTCTGTTTTTAGACCGATCGGCCAGGCCGATAGGACGATCGTCCATGCCGATGTTACCAAAAATAAAAATCCTAAAGGGAACA
>NW_021481848.1:0-1064 GCF_001605985.2 Dendrobium catenatum | reverse complement strand
ATGATACAAATGTACATCATATAGAGCACATTACATTGTGGGAGTTACAATATAGACATGTTTGTTAGGTTGGCATAACCATAGTCGATAAGATAGAGGCCAGAAAGACCGTTGTCTGGTGATGGAATTCAGAAGGACCATAGTAGGTGATTGAGGTCGGAAGGATCGTAGTTGGCAGTAGAGAGAGATCCAAACGACCGTAGTTGGTAGAAGACCAGGGTCAGAAAGACCTTTCTCTGGTGATGGAAACGGAAAGATCGTAGTCTTCAGGAGACAAGGGTCTGAAAGACTGTAGTTGGTAGGAGACCAGGGTTAGAAAGACCGTTACCTGGTGATGGAGGTATAAATGACCATAGTAGGTGACGACGGTCGGAAGGACCGTAGTTGGCAGGAGACCGGGGTCTGAAAGATCGTAGTTGGAAGGAGACCAAGGTCTGAAAGACCGCAGTTGGTAGGAGATCGGGTTCTGAAAGAGTGTTGTCTGGTGATGGAGGTCGAAATGATCATAGTAGGCGACGGAGGTTGAAATGACCTTAGTTAGCAGGAGATCAGGGTCTAAAAGACCGTAGTTGAAGGGCGGTACTTTGGAAGAACTCTTGCCATCAAGTGGTGGCCTGACAGAAGTCCGAGTCTCAACTTGTGGTCTGGTAGAAGTCCGAGCCTCAAGTGGTAGTCCGATAGAAGTCCAGGACTCAGGTGGTCTTCTGGTGGAGCTTAAGGTCTTAAGTGGTGGTCCGGTAGAAGTCCGGGCCTCAGGTGGTGGCCTGGTGGATCATAGGGCCTCAAGTGGTGGTCCGACAGAAGTTTGGGCCTCAAGTGGTGGTCTGGGGGAGCAATGGCGTCAGGCAATGGTCCGGCGGATGTGAGGGCCTCAAGTGGTGGTCCGATAAAAGTTCGGGCCTCAAGTGGTGGTCAGGGGGAGCAATGGCGTCAGGCAATGGTCCGACGAATGTGAGGGCCTCAAGTGGTGGTCCGGCGAAGCAACAACGTCAGGTGTTGGTCCGACGGATGTGAGGGCCTCAAGTGGTGGTCCGGTGGAAGTTCGGGCCTCAAGTGGTGGTATG
>NW_021481847.1:0-340 GCF_001605985.2 Dendrobium catenatum | reverse complement strand
CTAAACCTTAAACATTGTGTTAGAATGGTCCATTAGACCGATCCAGCCGGTCCATATGGGACCGACTCAGGCGAAACAGGTGGAAGAGTTCAGCCTCTACCCATGCGTGCCGTTTAAGCTGCCTGGTACAACAGAGCTTCTTGGGAAGGATTTTTGAAGGAGTTAGGATGGAAATTTGAATGTACGGACTATTCCGGGATTTCTTTTTGGATTATATGCATTAAATAGTTTGTTTTCCTAGGATTAGCACATATGGAATTTGGCTGAAATTTGAGATATATTAGATTCAGTTTCCGTTGGGCCCTAGCGGCGTCTAAAGAATCGGGAGAGATCGATTCTC
>NW_021481846.1:0-866 GCF_001605985.2 Dendrobium catenatum | reverse complement strand
AGTCAAACACTCGATTAAATTTCATTTTGATCCTTTGCGGTCAAATATGATTCTTTCTTGAGTTTGACTACGATATTAAGGATAAAGTTAAAGTTTTGTAATCTGAACCAATTAGTGAATGATATTCTCTCCTTTTGAGATGGTAATCGTTCTTAATGTCGTGTTCGATTCCAAAACTAAAATTCAACTTTTTAACTTTCCCAAAGAAAATTAATACTTTTTCAAAACTATATTTTTCGATCAAACAAAAATGTCGACTCCGCTGGGGAGTCTTCTCACTCTCCATCTTTAATAGCGGTACAAGTTTTATTGTATCGATAATTTTGATTACCTTTCTTTCCGTTGGTCCCTCTCCCATTTCTTCCTTGGGTGAGTGTGGCCAACTCAATTAAGTCATGTCAAACGAGAGGTGAGTGTAGGAAACCTCTATCAAAGTCGGGCTTTGACATTTTGCCTCCAACTTGATTGGTAGAGCGAAAGAGTCAAGCCAAATTCCCCCTGTATATGTTGCAAACTCGCATGTGAATAAATCTAGCATGCTAAGTTTCACAATTTACATAAGACTTTTCAATTTCAAAATTAAAATTTCAATCCTTAAGCAAAATTTTATCTCTTTCAAATCCTAATTGTTCAATGTATTCAATCACTACATATGGAATTGTAACTCTTATAATTCAATATGTGTGAAAGAATATAAAAATCTTCAAATTCAACTCAAAAGATCAATCTTTCTGGAAAAGTTAAATTTTGACATTTCACTCCCGAACAGTTCGTCGGGGTGAAAGAGTCGGGTCGACTTCTAAGAATCTTCCTCTAAAATTTGTAAACCTTTCAAGATAAAGGGAGGTTCTACCAAATTTTTGAAC
>NW_021481845.1:0-284 GCF_001605985.2 Dendrobium catenatum | reverse complement strand
CAGTGCAATATTCTTCTCCTTTTGTGATTTACCTGCATCAATCTTTCTTTGACTTACTCCTTGCTCATAAGCAAAGAGTGAACCAAGAAGATAGTCAATAGAATAAATGTTTAGATCTTTAGACTCTGTAATAGCAGTAATTTTAGCATCATAAGCAGTAGGTAAACAACGAAGAATCTTATTAACTATTTCTGCATTAGTTAATTTCCTACCAAGTGCATGCAAAGAAGTGACAATTTGTGTGAATATTGTGTACATGTCAAAAATAGATTCATTAGGTTTCA
>NW_021481844.1:0-1191 GCF_001605985.2 Dendrobium catenatum | reverse complement strand
ATTTAGCCAATTAATAAAATCTATCAAATACATTATTTCTGACAATTTATATTATTCCACAAACTACTAAACAAGCTTTATTACAGCTCTATCTTTTGGCGTATAAAAAGCATCATCTCCTGTAATATAGTTTACGCAATATAATAAAATCCATGCAGTCATAAATGTAAACAAATATAGCAGAAAAAGAAGGAAAAGAATACAACATAACATCCCAATTTCGCAGCTTTTGTCAGCTCGGGGATAAGAATTACGGAGGTAGAAAGAGCATAAGGCTCTCAAGTTGGAGAGCAACCTTAGATGTCTTTGAATGCAGCAAACACATCACCATGGATGAAATCATTGTCAACAAGGCTGACTAAGTAGTAACTTCTTTGAACCTGCACAAAACATGAGAGAGTTATGATTTTCTTTGAGATTAAAAGGCAAATTACCCACCGTTGTTTAGCTTGGTTGGTGGGTGAGTACGGTTGCGAACCCCCAACCCGTGTTTGATTCCCCTCGAGCGGCAGCGCTTCTTAAGTGGGGCTCAATCAAGTGCAGGCCAGGAGGTTTCTGGGGTTAGTGCCTCTTTTAGGTCAGCCGAGGATTAGTCACGCCGCCAAGCGCCCTTTTGGGGGTGGCAGCGGGTGGTAGGGGTGTCAGTTTCATGTCAAGGGTCCGAACCCGAAACTGATCCGACACTATTCATGTAAAACCGAACATGACATGTTTTTGCAAATGTGTTGATTTTCCGGACTCGACCCGCTTCAGGTTCGATCAACCTAACCCGACCCGAATGATCCGGTGCCAACAAAAAGCAGCTAGTTTTTGGTTCAAAAACGGGTCAATATTAGATTGTCGGGTCAAAAAGGGTCAATGCCGGGTCAAAGGGCCAACTCGAACCCGACCCAATTTTTAAAACGGGTTGAATTGTTGAACCCAACCCGTTCAGTCGGGTTGGGTTTGGGTCAACCCAAACCTGAAATTTTCGGATCAAGTTTTCAGGTTGGGTCCAATATTGACACCCCTAGAGGGTGGATACCCCATTCCCAAAAAAAAAAGCAAGTTGAATTCGATTAAAAAAACAATTTCTTGTTTACTCATATACTCTTACCTCCTCCAATAGTGCCCTTGATGGATCAGCCTCAGGGAACAAACAAGCCCATCCTCTGGTCCAGATTTCAAATGCCTCATCCTTCCACACCATAA
>NW_021481843.1:0-284 GCF_001605985.2 Dendrobium catenatum | reverse complement strand
CCTGGGTTACCCAGTGATAATTAATTTTGTTGAATTATTGTTTTAGTTTGTTATTAAAAGAAAAGGAAAAGGTGTATTAAATATTTTATTAATCGAATTGGTTGATTGGTTTTAGGAGTTATTCTAAAGTTTGATATTTAGAAGTGTTTTATCCTAATGAATTTTAATTTAAAATTTGATCTCCTAATTAAATCTACCTCTTTTAGATCTTAAGTTGGTGAAGGGTTAATTATTAATTTAATTAGATTTGATTTAGGTTTATGATTTAAAATTATGATTTAATG
>NW_021481842.1:0-425 GCF_001605985.2 Dendrobium catenatum | reverse complement strand
AACTTCAAAAAAATATCGTCCTCGACATTATCCAATCAAAACTCAGTCAAAACAAGTACGGGTACGACTGTCTCATGTCAGACTCCTTCTCCCAAGTCGCTTCCCGTGCAGTCCGGTGCTTCCACTGGACTTTAACCATCGGAATCTATTTATTTCTTAAGTTTCGGACGTCGTGCGCCAAAATCAACTCTGACTCTTCCTTGTACGCCAGATTCTCCTGAATCTCAACTTCATCAGCAGATACCTTCTTTCCAGAGTCTGATACCCACTTCTTCAAGGTGGATACGTAAAAAACATTATGCACGTCGGGCATCGAATCAGAAAGCAACAGTCTGTAAGCAGATTTTCCAATCATTTCCAGGATTTCAAAAGGTCCAACATACCTCGAACTTAGCTTGCTCACCTGACCAAATCTGCTCACACCC
>NW_021481841.1:0-224 GCF_001605985.2 Dendrobium catenatum | reverse complement strand
ACTGGGTGACCTTCCTAGGATAGGACTCCTCCAATTCTGAACCCCGAAGATCACATGTCACCTTGAAGGCTTTGGAGAAATCAGGAAGTCTCATCACTGGGGCTTCCACCATTCTTTTCTTAATCTCATCAAAAGCTCTGATGGGGGCCGGGGTCCAGTGGAAATCACCCTTCTTCAGACAATCGGTGATAGGAGATACAATGGTGTTGAAATTGTAGATAAAT
>NW_021481840.1:0-205 GCF_001605985.2 Dendrobium catenatum | reverse complement strand
GTCGGGTCTGAGCGTCGGGCCTTAAGCAGAGTGTCGGGTCTGAACGTCGGGCCTTAAGCAGAGTATCGGATCTGAGCGTCGTGCCTTAAGGCGGTGGTGCGATGAAACTCCGGTGGTGGTCCGGCGAGGTTCCTGTGGTGGTCCGGCGGTGATCCGGCGGTGGTCCTGCGGTGGTCCGGCGGTGGTCCGGCGGCTGTCGAGGAGG
>NW_021481839.1:0-420 GCF_001605985.2 Dendrobium catenatum | reverse complement strand
TAGATTGCATTTATATTTTTGTTGGAAGTCTTGAAATGTAGATTTTTGTAAATAATTATTTGAGAAGTGAATATGTGATTTGCGTACTTTGAATATTTATTTCATAAATTTTGATGTTTAGTTGATTCGATGTATATGAAGTTATTAAGAATGATAAATTTAGAAGTATAAGAAATTAGGTTCACATTCCTCGTTTAGATCTTAGGGCGTTATAGATTGAGTAATGTAATTTGAAGATTTGTTTTGAATAATATAAAGATTTAAAAGTGATTTATTTTAATCATGAGTTTGAGACATTCCATAGGAATATACATTTTTTTATTAATTACATACATATAATATTCAATACAATTTTTTAATAAAAAATTTTATTTGTGTGCAATATTACAATATTGAGAGAATTTTTAAAATGTGTACTCC
>NW_021481838.1:0-278 GCF_001605985.2 Dendrobium catenatum | reverse complement strand
TTTGCTAGAGAAAATAGCAGGTTGATTTCTTTTAAAAGAAGTTTTCCTCTATCTTCCTTAAATTATAATTAAAACTTCATTGTGGTTGACTCCTCTAAACACTTAAAGAATAAGACCTATGGTTTTCAATGCTAAAATGAAAAGTATGTTCCTTCCCTCCCTCCACTTGGGTGGATTAAGACTTTAGATGAAGATATATTTAATCGCATTTCCTTTTGGAACCACAAAATACAAAAATTTTGCTAATTTTGCTAGGTTCATAGCAATCGTTGAATTAA
>NW_021481837.1:0-350 GCF_001605985.2 Dendrobium catenatum | reverse complement strand
AATTAATAATTTATTAATTATCTAAGTAAATGTAAATCATTAGTACAACTACATCAATAAGGTTTTTAGGCTGGACTAGCTCAAGCTGGTGGGCTATAAGTCCGAAGGAGGTATTGTTCCTCATGCCCATTATGGGAACTGAAAGTTTTGGGGAGGTTGTAATACCTCGTTGAACTATTCCTAGGCGTGCAAAGAGGGAAGTTGAATTGGTTATTTTAAAAAATACTCCAAAAAACTTTTTTTTAACCAATACCATGATTTATGAAAAATTCTAGTCAAGTAACTAGCACAAGCAGAAGCAAATTAAAAACTTAATTTTCTTTTTAAAAGTTATGTAAAACAATATATAT
>NW_021481836.1:0-305 GCF_001605985.2 Dendrobium catenatum | reverse complement strand
TAGGATAGATTGAGGTGTTTCTGAAGTAATTCAGAATTCCAAAATGCCTCCTACCATTCTTCCTTTGACTCCAAAAATAAGTGTTCAAACATCAAACCAATCCCGATTGAAAATTCTAACCCTTAATCTCCTTTGATATCAAACATTGAAACTCCAGATAACTTTTGTACCGCTATTTTAATCGAGAGTGTTCGTAGGAAAAATTCTAATTTTTCTATGATATAATTAACTATGAGGGCCTGCGCTCGTAGTAGATTCAGAAACCCATATCTAATTTTAAAAATCAAATTTTCAAAACCTCAATT
>NW_021481835.1:0-1461 GCF_001605985.2 Dendrobium catenatum | reverse complement strand
TTCCGAAATCGAAGTCTCGCCGATCAAAATTCGAACCGCCATTGTCCGACTTCCTCTGCCGGCGAGCGCTCGAGAACCAGAGTTCGGCCGCCGCTGAAATGAAATCCAAGTTAATGGCATTGCCATTTTATTCATCAATGGCGTCCACGTTGAGCATTGCGACGGATTGGTGGGAGGAGGTGAATGAGTCCGCCGCGTGGCAGAATCGGATCTTCTATTTCCTCTCAGCCCTATTCGGATTGGTTTCCACATTCGCATGCGTAATGTTTCTTCTTGTTTTAACTCCTCCCTCTCCTTTGATTTGATTCTACGCCCGGAGTTTTTCTTTCATGATTTTGATTCTTAGATTTAGGTTTCTCTATTGGATAGATAAACTAAGCGGATCAGCTAAAATATTAGCATTTCGTAGAACTTCTGATTTGGTTCTGTTCTGTTTCTGATATGGTTCTCTTATTTAAATTTTTACATATATATTTTTTGTTCCGTTGTTGTGAATCTGGATTTTTTGGAATGCATTTACACACTACGAGACAATAAATTCCAATAATATAACATTGCATCATATAATTTTGATGTCACATTTAACATTATATTATGATGTTTTATACAGTAAAATAGATGATTGCTCTGTAAAATAATTATTCAAATTGATGTCATGAATAATGCAAGGATTCAAATTAATGGATAAAATTTATTATGAATATTTAACAATTAATTATTATCAGAGTAAGTTGAAGAGCTTAGTACTATATTTATTAATCTATAATTATAAATCTGATTAGCGTCTAATTAGAATAGTTAATCATTTAAGGATTCATTATTGTTAACTAATTACTAATTACCATACTTTATTTGAAGTAGTCGAATTAATCATTTAATTAGTGTTTAAATGATTACTTCATTCAAATTTAGATATGGATGAATTGGCGGAGAGTTTTTAGGATATGGTTAAGAAACTATAAAAGATTAGGTGGTATTTGTGTGGGTAGTTGGAGATCTGTATTTGAATTCGAATAAAAATTCAATTTGAATTCAAATTTATTTATATGCATAAATAAGATTTATTTGCAGCTGCCATTGTATCGACAACATAGTACAACCTAATAATAATAATAATAATAAGGACGTATTTTAAGTTAGAACTTGTGCTGGAACTTTAGCCTGCAATAGACTCAAACCTTGGCATATCAACTGCCAATAAAAACATTAGAAAATCGGATCGAACAAAAGCCCAAAATTTGATAAGTTTTCAGCCCAAGATGCTCAACTTCCCAATTGCCAAAGTGCCCAAATTAGACTAAAAAAATGAATGAACTATCCAAATTAATGCAAGCCCAATAGAGATCCCAAAACATGAGTGTTTCTAAAGCCTTTTTTTTTAATTTATTTGATTTAAAAATTAAGTCCATTTCCTATAAATACTTTTTTTTTTCTTTTTTTTTTTTGAACAAAATTTTGATC
>NW_021481834.1:0-2085 GCF_001605985.2 Dendrobium catenatum | reverse complement strand
ATGATAAGCTTCCTCCTGATTGTTCCTCTGAGCTATCAAAAATGAGTTTTGTGCAAGCGGTTCCTGGTAAGAAGGTTACAGGTGAAGATTTAAAAAATTTAATTCCTGGTGATAAAGAGAAGATGCCTAATTCTTGGAGAAAGACACAACATATCAAAATCAACTATGATTTGAAATCTACACCTATTACTAACGATGGGGTTGTTGTTATCATGAACTCTCACATTGAAGATGCTAATTCTCATGTGTAAGGAACTCTCTGGTTATCAAAATTCTTGGTATCAATATTCCTTTCCGTATCTGCAACAGGGAGCTCCGTAACCAATGGTCCAAATTTGGGAAATTTCATTTAACAACCTTGGGCCTTGATTGGATCATGTGTTCTTTTTTCAATCCTGATGCTATGGAAGAAGTACTAGAAGGAGGCCCCTGGTTTATTGGAGGTAATATAATTGGTTTGGACAAATGGTCCCCCAATTTTTCCCCGGAATCCCTTAAGGGTCTTTTAGCACCTATTTGGATTCGCTTACCGTGCTTACCTCTTCACTGTTGGGATGAACAGAACATCTTTAGAATTGCATCTATGATAGGAGCTCATTTATATTTAGATGGAAATTCATTTAAATGGAGTAAGAGGGAATATGCTCGTGTATGTGTTCGCTTAGAGCTTGATAAAATTTTACCAAAAGAATTTTGGATTGAAGGAAAGCATGGTAGATCACTCCAAAGAGTTGAATATAAGAAGATTTCTTCTCTTTGTTTTCACTGTGGCAAGATTGGTCATTTGAAGAGCAAATGTCCTTCATTAATTTCTCCTGAACACACTATTACTGAAGTTAGAAAAATTCCAAATCAAGAAGCAGCATGTTCCAAAGACCAAGATGAATTAGGTCCTTGGATTCAGGTAAAGTTCAAGAAAAATAAAGTTTTTAGGAAATATGTTCCTAAACATATAGATTCTTCTCTTAATATTGATCCAGCATTGGATCAACCAGTAATTGAAGAAGGTAAAAATGTAGAAACTCACAACAATATTGAAATCCAAAATTCTGCTACTGATGTTAAAAATAATTTCAAAATTCTTGATTGTCAGCTGGAAGATTTGAGATTAACAAATCTAATTCTATTTCAGACATTTCAGAAGGGGAGGGTTGCTTGCGAACTCAAGTATATCCTAAATTATTACTTGCGAACTCAGGTATTCCCTATCATAAATCTGCTGTAATAGCTCAAGGTGTTATCAATAATAATATAGTGGAGAAGGTTGATTTATCTCCTATCAGTGTTTTTGTTGAAGTACAAAGGAAGAATGATTTGATAAGTGACTATGTTGAGAATAAAAACATAGAATCCTTACCTCATAAGGTGAATGAAAAGGAGAAGGTGTCATCTTCTATGGATAACACCTTGATTGTCTTTGAAGAAGAATGGAAGAACTTATTTTCCATATCAGATATCTTAGGAAGAAATGTTATTCTTAACTCTGTTTCAGTACAGGACAACTCCACTCCTCCTGCAGACACCGAAGAGGTCAATGAAGGTACTACCTATCCAAATGCTGTTAAAGCCCAAGCTAATATCAAATTCAAACTACAAAAGGAGTTGAAATCTTTGGGTAACGTCAGTTTACCGGCAAAGCTCAGGAAAGATGAAAAAATCAAAATGAAAAGTGGTGGGTCTTTTCCCACTCCTAATCCAAATGAGTTCATTTATTTTCTGGAATTGTAGGGGGGCAAGAAAGGTTGAAGACTCCAGATATTTGAAAGAGTTGATAAAGGATAATGATGCTATCTTTGTTGGTCTCATTGAGACCAAAATTTCTTCTATAGATTCTTTTAAGTTTAAAAGAGTTATAGGAGATAATTGGGATTATCATTTAAGCCCTGCAAGGGGTTTATCTGGTGGAATTATAATATGTTGGAGATCGGACTTGGCTCAATTTTCTGTCATGGATGATTCTAATCAGCTTGTGTTGGGTAAGCTTATCGTTACAAACAAAATTTCCTGGATTATAGCCACTATTTATGGTAGTACTGATTGGTGTGGATGAAGATCCCTTTGGAACAAATTGGAAAATTTTAAATC
>NW_021481833.1:0-289 GCF_001605985.2 Dendrobium catenatum | reverse complement strand
TCGTTACCTATCCCTGAGTGGAAGTGGGAGGAGGTGATGATGGACTTTGCGATGGGTTTTCCGCGATTTAGGCAAGGGCACGACGCCATCTGGGTGATTGTAGATCGATTGACAAAGTCCGCCCATTTTCTTCCGATCAGACAGACTGATTCAGTAGATCGCTTGGCACATGTTTATGTTAAAGAGATTATCAGATTACACGGTGTGCCGCGAGTGATTGTATCTGATCGAGATGGACGTTTTACTTCCAGACTTTGGAAGGGTATTCAGCAAGGCTTGGGTACTAAAC
>NW_021481832.1:0-4312 GCF_001605985.2 Dendrobium catenatum | reverse complement strand
TAGGGCAAGATTGGGCTTCCTCTTATGTCCTAGATCTCGAATAGTAGTTAAATGCTCAATATAATGAAAGATCAGGTCAATGGAATTTAATTCATGACGGGCCAAAATGTAGAAGGTGGTGATTGAGAGAAGTGGAGTAATATGAATGTGATCACCAGCTTTTTGAAGGTTAGAGGTATGAAGTATATGTTGGATTTTCCTAGCATCTTTGAGTAAGGTGCTAGTCTCTCTAACGTGAAAGTGAGCATTGGTGTTTTGTAGAAAATAGTTGTTGAATCCCAGTCATAATCAAGATTAAAACACAGGGTGTGGAGTTTGTACCCTGTGATGGAAAGGTGCAAAAGTTTTGCACAGTCTTAATATGTGATCTTGACAGGACATCGATTCACATAGGACCCGAGAGAAGTAAAAAAAAAAATTATGAGGAGATTGGCAAAGAATTCAAAGAGTAATTCTGAATTGAAGGGACAGTGAGTGTAAGGAGGAAACCTAAGGAGGTGTGAGCAAATAGATCAAGTACCAGATATGAGAGAATGTTCAGTTTGATAGACCGAGAGACATTGATTCAGGCCGTCTTGTACTTTGGTAGGCATCTTGATCATCCACCTAAGTGAATCGAGGGTCTAGAGTCACCCTCGAGGAACTCCCGAAAGGATGGAAAGATCTCTTTTTTCCATCTATTATTAGAATGTAGAGCACAAGAGTAAGAGCAAAGGGGTTTGAGAAGGTTTTTTGTGATATAAAATGGCTGAAAGGCTCGATTTATAAAGAATCGGCTCGATCGTCCAGGATGATCACATAATCATCTAGGACGATCATATACAATAATTGCGTCCAGTTCAATTGGTCAAAAAGGTGGTCCTATCATCCAGGACGATCAGATATCGTATGAGACGATAAGACACATGCGATTATCTTGAAGAGTCAAGCTGGATGACCATTGAAAAAGGTGATCATCTTGGCCGATTAGGTGGATCGTCCAAGATGATGCACAATAATGAATCTTATCAGCTGAATTTAAAAACATTTAAAACATTGCCATGTGTATCATCTAGGATGAACAGGTGCATCATTCGGGATGATCACCAATAATTGATCAAACCAGCCAAATTTAAAGTGTTAAAATGTGTTGCCATGTGTATCATCCAGGACGAACATGTGGATTGTACGACCAATTTTCCATAAGTTGATAAAAGAGTGAATACATCGCCCAAGACAAAAGCGAATCATCTAGGACGATCACAGATGATTGAAGCAGAAGACGATCAGATCATCCAGGATAATAAAGTATCATATAGGATGATCAAAAGCAAAAAAAGTTATATCAGAAGTTTAGATGAGAATTCAAAGAGAGTTGAGCAGATCAACTAAGACGTTGTGACAAAAAGGTTTAAATTTAGATGATGGATAGAGATGATCAGAGAAGGCCTAAAAACTTAACAACATAGATAAAAGATAAAGTAAGACAAAAAGATAAAAAAGAAGAGACAAATAAACAAAACAAAAAATAAAAAGTAATTTTTTTATTTTTAAAGAGGGAAACAATCAACAATGTTTCTCCCTTTAATTGATTTAGGGATGTTTAGAGATTGAATACAAAATTTAAAAAACCAAAAACCAAGACAAAATATAATTTCAAAGAAAAAACAATTAGAGATGAAACAAAAAAATAACAACAAAGATAAAAAAAGAAAATAATAACAATTAATAGAGTTGTAAACATGTAATTCAAAATTTATTAATCAGCAAGTTTAAGCAATTATGAGCCACGAGCCATCCACTGCTCCAAGAATATCCTCATTCTGCTCTCATGAGTCTTGGTGAGAGCACACCTACAAAAATCATCAACAATCAGATTTAAGGACCCAAATAGTTTGGTCACCTTTATGAAAAGAGAATGCAATCCATTTGTTATGTTGTAAAACATGAATTTTGGTCTCCATACCTAATGTTAGTATGTGAATAATGCAAGTTGTGAAATGTGTCATAGCATGCACATGAAAAACATTTAACTCCAGGGAAAAGGATTTACTAACATCTATTTGATTTATAATTCCTCCTCCTAAGTTTTGGCTTTAGATCAGGTGTTGATGTATTCCAATTTCTCTCAAGTGCATTCAATTTAGTTTTAAATCTCAAGTTAGCACTTTCTAAAATAACATTATCAAGCATAAAAATAGTGCTCTTTTGCTCAGATTCTCAATATAAGTTTTAAAATTAGTTTCAGAGAGGTGTAGAAGCTTTCAAAGAATTATGCTCAACAATCAAATCAGAATTCTTTTTTATTTTAATATCAAATTCATCAAGTAAAGACATGTGATTGCTATCAGTAGAGTGTTGATCTTGCCTAAACTTTCATGCTCTTTTAAATTCAAAAAGCTCCAATTTAAACTAGCATATTTTTTCTTAAGTTTTTTATATGATGCAAAGATTTTTCTCACAAATTTCAAGTAATGATAATTGGTGGTTTACATACTGCTTCTTGATCAATTGAATCAAGATGATCACCCATAAGCACAAATTGTTATTTCCTCTTCATCTCAGTCATCCAGATGAGTCCAGATGACAGAACTATTGCCCCAGAAAGTTTTTGGTATTACTTCTTATCCTTCTATATTTGGGGTTCTGTCCTCACCCTTCTCCTTTTCTGAAATTACTACAATGACAAAGAGGGGGCGGGGGGGAGGTGAATTGTGGACAATCTTTTTTCTAATAAAAATAACCCTAAAATAAGAGTTCTTAAAATTTTTTTGTTATTTTTGAAATTCTACAAACAAAATATTAAGGCAATTTTTCTACCACAAATCTTCAACCATGCAATAGTTATGAAAACTATAAATGCAAGATAAAAAGTAGAACGACGATAAGAAAAACACCACAAATTTTATTAGTGGTATGTCAACAATATGACCTACGTCCACTCCCTGAGTCCTCCGCCTTCCACGAATTATTCACTATCAAAAAAAGTTCTCCTTTTGGCTCGCCTCGGCAGGGGGGGTGGGGGGGGGGGAGGGGGGGGGGGAGAAACCTTTACAAACCTCCCTTTACACCAACCCGGCGTTGGCGCGAGTGCCAACTCTGTTTTTGCCTCTGGCGACCGGCATGAAACCTTCTCGTTTTTCTCCCTCCGCAGAGAGGCAAGAGAACCTCGAGTTAACGGATGTAGACGAGCCTTTGCCCATGGAGATCCTCCTCAAAATCCTTCTAGTGGCCAACAGAGGAACAATCAGCAAGCTGGAGCAACCGTGTAAATCTCCCTCACACCTCTTCTTCCTCACAACGCTCACCTCCTCCTTCCTCTCTCAAACCCGTCAAGAAATTTCTCTTAGAGCTCTCTCCCTTGGAATCCCCCTCTAACCACGTTCACCCCTTCTAATGATTATTACTTAAAAAAAGACTTGATTGACATCTAAAGACGGCTCAAAAAACCTCTGATTTCAAAAGCTACATTACTGTTGATACAGGTTTACGATTTTTACCCATCGTACAGTAACGATCTTCATAAACAGACGTCGTTCCTGGTTACGAAATGTACGAACTTCGAAAACAATTCGTTACTGTACGACTTAATAATAGTACGGTACGATCACAATAATACTATTCGTACAGGAGATGGTCCTGGACGATCAGATGTCATCTCTGTTCATACGTATGGTACGATTACTATCATACGTTACGATGTGACAAAAACAAGAGATCGTTCCAGGACGATATCCAGGACGAACAACTATCGTCCTCTGTTCATCGTATATGGTACAATCCGGTTCGATACAGTACGAACGTTCAAAAATTTAACTTAGGCCTAATTTCATGCCACTAATTACGGGTTATTTAAGTAAGTATTAAAATAGAATCGTCACATACGAACGACGCAAAATCACTTACATTCAAATTAAACTACGCTAGGTTTTGTATCTGAACATATCATACAGTACGATATATTTTTGTACAAGTACGTCTATTCACATAAGCATTACTTACTTTGATGTACGACACGATTAAAAATCGTACCAATACGATCTTCAGCAGAAGAAATTTCTATGACATTTGCATTTAAAAACAACCTCTCCCTCTTTTTCTTTGTGTGTGCATGCTTTGCTTCTTCTCTATGCATTTTATGGGCCAGACTCCATAAAATAAATATAAAATAAAATAAATAGAAAAATACAAATGTTTGACTCATACTCTTTCTATCTACCCTTTTCTTGGCTCTTTCGTCCTGAGTCACTTGTGATTCTTCTGCTGAAAATGTTAGTACTCAAAGACTAATAGCTAATAAAATAGGTATTCAAGGAAAAGTTTATCTCTCTCT
>NW_021481831.1:0-1340 GCF_001605985.2 Dendrobium catenatum | reverse complement strand
ATGAGTTTGGCGTTGAATTGTTGATGGAATAAGCAATGCAGGCGGCACGTCTGGTGTAGAGTTAGTAGCCGGATTCACTTTGCGCCTGAATGGAAAAGAAGTTTCATTAAATTTGACATTGCGCGAGATGATTAATTTGTTTGTTACCGGATTCCAACAAATAAATGTTAGTATGTTAGAAAAAAAAAAACATCAAATAAAAAAATGTTGGAGAATAGTAAGTCTAATTAATAGCAAAACATAAGTACTGGAAAGACAATAAAAGCTAAGTATGAAAAAGCTAGTAGAGAAACAGTGCTGAAAAAATAGGTAGAGTAGTGGACTACTATAGTAGGAAAAAGACTGAGCACAGAACAACTAAAATAATAATGAAGTGTCAAAATCACAAACTCAAATAAGTACAGAACAAATTTCCAAACATTATACAAGAAACTACTATCTATCCAAACAATCAAACTCAAAATATGTGGGCATCCTTATTTATAAGAACTTGGTTATAAGACCCACTATCCGGCGACTTTCAAAGGTAAGACGTAAGTCCAACCTTAGGGGAAAGTTTTAGGTAAAATTGACCTAACCCCTAACCCCCAATTAAAACATTGGCAACTTGTAATAGAAACCATGAGTATGGCCTCTTAGAGAAATATTTATATAATAACACAACACTAGACCCCTCACCCGGGCATCCTAGTCTATAAGGATAGGTTATAAGACCCATCACTCGGGCCACTTAGCTTACATGGCTAGCTCGTAGGACCTATCATTAGACAACTTCTAAGGAAGCACTAAGACCTATCCAAATGAAATATTTGAGCTACCCTTAGTAGAGATTGGTTTCACTAATTGACTTATACAACATTGCTTTCCAACTCTCCAAAACTCTTAAACTCCCTAAATCCCTTGTACAAATTGCTCTCAACGACTTAACTCTCAACATTAAAAGTATCCAACTCCACATTCTCAACACACTCAAACTCTGCAAACAACAACCCTCAATCTCTCAACACACATAAAACTATACAAACTCTCCAGTATAAAACTCCCAATAACTTTCCAACTCTATGGTATAAAACTCCCAATAACTTTCCAACTCTAAAAACACTCAGCAAGCTCTCTACAATAAGGCTCCAACCCCAGTAACTATATCTCTTGTGGCTACAAGCTCCTGTAATTATCTGTGAGCTCCCTGAATTGCTGCAAGTGTCACATATAGGTAGTGCTGGAGAACTTGGCAGCAAACCAACTGCATCCGAAGCTGGTGTGGGAGCAGTAGTTGCTGGATTAAGAGCATTGTATATATCGGGTTGATCCGGAATTGCAGGCCTTGGTGTATGGATAGT
>NW_021481830.1:0-212 GCF_001605985.2 Dendrobium catenatum | reverse complement strand
ACAACCAGTATAGGGAAAGCCAGCAGTAGAGAAAATGGGACAATAGTATGGGAAAAAACAACCAGCATAGGGAAAGAGTTGATCCAAGCACAATAAGCAAAACAGGTCAAAATAAATACCCAACTGACCACCAAAAAAGTTAGATCAACACAAGTGGAAATCAAAGAGTGAAATTTCCTAAAAGCACCAAATCTAAGCATTATCATGGGTTA
>NW_021481829.1:0-716 GCF_001605985.2 Dendrobium catenatum | reverse complement strand
AAACTCATGGTTATTAATTTGGGTAGGTTGTGGACTTTTGCGTGCCTGTTGTTCAGCCAATTTCAAGGCTGCCTTTGTGTGTGGGACAAATGTTGAGCTAATTAAAGCAGTCCAATGTTCAACCTTGGCTGCTTGCTTTAGAAATAATGAGACAATATTGTAACATATACTCATGATTAGGCCTTATATTGGTAATCCCAGGACTCTTTGTAGGACGTCGTTAAAGCATTTAGAGACATTTGTTGTCATACCAAAATCCATCATCATAAGTTAATGCCCACTTTGTATGATCCTTCTCCATCAACCAATCAAAAGCCTCTTTCTTTATAATTTGGATGTATTTCATGTGCCTCTCATGGATTTTAATATCATATGTATTTCATTCCCAATACATTTTATCACAAACAGCATCGCAGTTAGGAACGACAAGTTATCGCAGAGCTTTCTTAAAATTTTCTCGCATATGACGCAGACAATGGCGATGTGCAGCCCAGGAGAAAATCTCACTACAACCGCATATCAAACCGACATGTTTGTCAGATATAATACATAAATCAAGATGGGATTGGGTACTTACAATTAGATCATGCAGCATCTGCAAGAACCATGTCCATGATTATATTGATTCTGATTCAACCACTACAAATGCGAGTGGGTACAAATCACCATTTCCATCCACGCCTACAGCAGCAAGCAATGTTCCTCTATATTTTCAT
>NW_021481828.1:0-443 GCF_001605985.2 Dendrobium catenatum | reverse complement strand
GCAAATGATGAATGTCTTACTGGCCATTGAAGGCATTTGTCGTAAAAGTGTTTTAGAATTGGAAGTTGATCCAAAACTTCTTTCTTCGAAAACCCAGTAATAGGAGGGCCCAGTTCAAGCAAGAAGAAACCTTTGAAATATTTCAAAGATCAAAAGGGAAAAACAAGACTAGATCAAAATCTCAGAAAGAAAAGAAGAAGAAATTAACAAAGCGGAATACTGTAATACAAAAATATATCGACTCCATCGATGAATATCAACAACCTCTAAGGCGTCCTGTCAAGTTAGAGGAGTAATATGGCTGATTTATTTCTTGACTCGGAGTCAGAAAAGGAAGAGAGTATTCCAATTGAGACTTGCCGAGTCATAAATCAACGAGGTGGAAGGGCTGCAAGAGGACGTAATACACCTCTTGCTATCTATAAAGCTGACACGAAAATGCC
>NW_021481827.1:0-318 GCF_001605985.2 Dendrobium catenatum | reverse complement strand
TTATCTCTCTATCTCCATAAATCTTTTTAGTTTGGCACCATATATGAAAAATATTTATAAAACTTTAGAAACAATTTTTAAATGATTGAAAATAAATTCCTTAATCAATGACATCACATTCAAGTGAAGGCTGCCCACTCTTGACTTTGGAAGATCATACACATATGATGTAAGAATATTAAGCTAAAATCCTTAAATATTTAATCCAAAGCAACATCATATCACCATGGAGTTCTCTTGCTACAATATAGGCTCGTAAAAAAAAAAAAAAAGTTTTGATATGCTAATTCGACCTGAATATGATATGAAAAATATAGG
>NW_021481826.1:0-281 GCF_001605985.2 Dendrobium catenatum | reverse complement strand
TTCATTTCTTCCAAGAGTCGATTTGTATAACTGATTAGATATGCCTTCCTCTCAGATTCATCCTTAAATTTTTTAAAATCTCTTTCAAGATCAGCATAGGATGATTTTAGATTTTCAAAATTCGTATCCAAGTCATCATATTCATCAAGTAGATTCATGTGGTTGTCATCTATTAATGCATGGTCTTTCCTAAGGATTTCATGTTCCTTCTTAAGCTCTTCCAGTTCTAAAAACTAGCATGCATGTTTTTTATTTTCCTATATGCATCATGCATGTGTTCA
>NW_021481825.1:0-217 GCF_001605985.2 Dendrobium catenatum | reverse complement strand
ACATTCAACTGCGTGTTTTTAGATGGTTGATCTACCTCAGCCAGATCCATATATGATTAATGATCATAGTTCTAGTCAGGTAGCTCAGGTTTAGGGCACTACTCATGTGATCAATTCTAAGTCAATTTTTTATATTATAGGTATAGTAGCACAACTAGTTAGTGAGGCTCACACACGGGTTGTTGGTACCCAATTTGATAACATGGACATATATTTA
>NW_021481824.1:0-266 GCF_001605985.2 Dendrobium catenatum | reverse complement strand
CAATGGCGATTTGTTCGAGTCCTTTAATTTTCTTGATTGATCTAATTACAATAACATCTTGGAGCCAGGATATGACCCCTTACCTTTCTATTTTTCGATGGTTAATTCATTTAAGAACTGACATTTTATCAGGTTATTCAGTAGAAAGGAATAGTTCAATATGTATAGAAGAAATATTTAGATATTTCTTTTTCTCTTTTAATTTTATAATGAATGGTTGTAAAATTTTTTTGGAGAATTTTAGGAAATAAATGATTGATGTTTTA
>NW_021481823.1:0-937 GCF_001605985.2 Dendrobium catenatum | reverse complement strand
GTGTAGTTGAACGACCTAGTGGAACAAAGTGCTATCGTTCTATTGCGAGTAGGAACTTTGATTCGATAGAGACCATTGTGCTTGGGACCTTGCAGAAGTATCCGGTTGTCCTGACAATCCTTAACGGTGAAGTTGTTAGCATTAAACGAAATTGAAAGGTTATTATCAGTGGCCAAATTTGAAACGGAAAGTAGATTATGTGAGAGGGAA
This sequence comes from Dendrobium catenatum, assembly GCF_001605985.2. Classification (NCBI taxonomy): domain Eukaryota; kingdom Viridiplantae; phylum Streptophyta; class Magnoliopsida; order Asparagales; family Orchidaceae; genus Dendrobium; species Dendrobium catenatum. The sequence continues at coordinate 727 of NW_021481823.1, read as the reverse complement.
GGTACGTGACGTATGTTACGAAGAAGAAGCTTACGATTGGACTCGGGTAAAGGTAGAATGCCCTGACCCGAGTGCTGAATTGGGAGGTTGGATCCGTTTGCAATAGATACCGAATCCATTCCGTTGTACGCAACTGGATTTTGGATGTTCGTAAGATCGGAAGTTAGATGTGAGGATGCGCCGGAGTCGAGGATCCAATCGTTGTTTGCAGTTTGATGCTGGGCGGAGAGAGCACGCTGATTGGAGGGAGGGGCATAGCTTAGATTGCAGCGATGCCAACAGTTTCCGGCTGAATGTCCTCGCTTACCGCAGATTTGACATGTAGGACGATTGATAGAGGTTCTTGATGTTTCTTGATTGTCAGCCGTCGTCGGAGCTCTGGGTGCAGCAACAGAATTGCGTGATTTATTTGATCTTCCCCTGTAATTTGACTGTCGTTGAGCCAGGAGTGTCGTGGCTTCCATCTGACGTTGATCTTGAAGATTTTGGTGCCGAAGATTAATTTCTTCGCTGCAAAGTAATGAATAGAGATCGTCTAAGCTAATGGGTTGAAGAGATGTTCTAATTGCGGTTTTGAATGAATTGTAGCCGTTTGGTAGGCCATTCAAGATATAGAGAACTATATCCTCTGTATCGACAGTGGATCCGGCTGTGGCAATGCTGTCCACGATATTCTTGATTTAATCGAGATATTGTTGCATCGTGCGATCTTTCATTTGAATTTGAT
>NW_021481822.1:0-455 GCF_001605985.2 Dendrobium catenatum | reverse complement strand
TCAACTGGGCTAGGCCCCGTGGTTTTTTCCCTTTCCGTGTTTTTCACGTAAAAAATATTGTGTTCTCTGTGTGTGAGTTGGATATCCGTGCAACGCTAAGACGTAGAATTATAACTCTATCGCCGCGTATATTCTAACCCGCAACAATAACCAACGCATGGATTGGTGAACCTGACAAAGCAGAAGCTACCAAATCCTCACCAGTAGGTACACCATCCCCAGAACCCACATCAACAAACATGTCACCCGAATCTACCACAACATTCACACAAGAATGGCTAGCTATAAGGTTAATACCATAATTATTTTCAATCAAATTTCCATCCACACCCTCACAAATAGCATTCTTAGGTGGAACCGAAGAAGCATGTTCCTTCTCAACAAGAACATAATCACTAAAGGCTAAAGCATAATTCAATTGAACAGCATTATCCACCAAACAATCAATAAAACTC
>NW_021481821.1:0-248 GCF_001605985.2 Dendrobium catenatum | reverse complement strand
AATTTAGAAAATTTTAAAAAATTCAAAAACTCTAGAAACTTCCATCCTTCTCTCAAAAAAGTATAAATAGGCCCCCTAGGCCTTTAGAAAAATTGCTCCTTTCATCTTCTTCTCCTCTTTTTTTCTCTTCTTCTCCTCCTTTCTCCTCATCTCCCTCCGTCCTTTCTATTGAGGCCTTCCCTCAGTTTTTTGAGGCCCCTCTCTTGACAAGGAAGTTCGGAGATTCTCTTCTTTCCTCTTCTCTCTCT
>NW_021481820.1:0-205 GCF_001605985.2 Dendrobium catenatum | reverse complement strand
TTCAGAAGACGGAATTAATTGGAGAGAGACATACCTGACAGACTGAAGTCAACTAGGGCAAGCCGAAGACTATGGAGGACGGGTCGAAGATGAAGCGTCGCGATATTAGGACTTGCAGGAATAGTTTTGAGACGTGCAGAATAAGAATAGAATAGTTTATTAAGTAAATCATTTATTAAGGTAATTAAAACTTGCAAAATTAGAA
>NW_021481819.1:0-224 GCF_001605985.2 Dendrobium catenatum | reverse complement strand
CCTTAAAAGGCTTGTTTAGAAAGTATTAAGATTGACCTTTTTTATTTGATTTTAATGCGACTTTAACTAATAATAGGATACAATGGAGAAAAAAGGTTGTGTCCGACTTCATGTAGTGGGTTAAAAGCTTGTTGTTGTAGATGTATATGATCTTGAAAGATGCTCAACATATCATACTGGCTAGGGTTACAAACGAACCCAACTGAGCTGAGTATGCGAGTGTT
>NW_021481818.1:0-228 GCF_001605985.2 Dendrobium catenatum | reverse complement strand
TCTCTTAAAATTAAAATTAAGATTATGACTTGATATAGATTAGAAGATCAATTTAATGTTCTTATAGACAAGTATTACTTAGTTATAATTATTTTAAAAAATATGTCTTATTTTTAGTTTATTTCTTTTTCAATGTTTTTATTTTTATTTGTTATTGGAATTTATGTTAAGATTTAATGACATTGGAAAAGCTCAAAAGTAAAAAAAAAGAGTATGCATAATGTGTGC
>NW_021481817.1:0-269 GCF_001605985.2 Dendrobium catenatum | reverse complement strand
AAACAAGGATATCATCAGCGTACAGCAAGTGAGAGATCTTGTGTTCCTAGCCACCTGGACTCCAAGCTGCCCTCCACGCTGTTTAAAAGATTTGGACAGAAGTTCAGAGCAAAGGATAAACAAATACGGCGACAAAGGACATCCTTGTCGCAGCCCACTCTTAGCATCAATCCACCTTGTCCTGTTCCCATTCATCAGCAAAGTGAACTTTGGCTCAAAAATACACTGCATAAACCCAAGTGATAAATCTCTTCTTGAAGCCCATCAAA
>NW_021481816.1:0-268 GCF_001605985.2 Dendrobium catenatum | reverse complement strand
ACTCTGCTTCCATTGTTGAAGAAGCTATAAGTGTCTGTTTGACACTTTTCCAGGAAATAGCTCCCCCAGCCAACATGAAAATATAGCCTGAAGTGGATCTCCTGCTATCGAGGCAACCAGCAAAATCAGAGTCGGAATACCACACGATCTCTAAATGATCAGATCTCTAATATGTGAGCATGAAATCTTTTGTCCTTTTTAGATACCTCATAACCCGTTTTACTGCTTTTTAATGATCCATTCCGGGGTTACTTAAATATCTACCAAG
>NW_021481815.1:0-241 GCF_001605985.2 Dendrobium catenatum | reverse complement strand
TCCTCCATGATCACTTTGTAAAGAGATTATTTCACATTCTAGTTTTCTTTGAATCCAAATTGAAAATTTTTGAATTCCTCAAATGATTCACTTTTATGAAAAAGAAATCTAACCCATGTGAATCTTGAGAAATCATCCACTATAACAAATCCATATACCTTCCCTCCTAGACTTAAAGTTCCTACTGGTCCAAAAAGATCCATGTGAAGAATTTCCAAAGATTTACTGGTCCTAAGATCCT
>NW_021481814.1:0-315 GCF_001605985.2 Dendrobium catenatum | reverse complement strand
TAGTATCAAATTCAAATTCGATCCTCTGTAGTTAGGATTTCTTCCTCCCTATACGATCATTCCAGTCTTCTTCTCCTTAAGGTTAGGTTTCCTACTTCCCTTAGGATTAGACCCACTAGTTGTAGAGTACGCCCCTCGTGGCACTACCCTAGTATCAAATTCAAATTCGATCCTCTGTAGTTAGGAATTCTTCCTTTCTATATGATCATTCTTTCGTCTCTTCCATAGGGTTTAGGTACTCTTTTCCCTTAGGATCAGATCTGCTAGTGGTAGAGTAAGCCCTTAGTGGCACTACCCTAGTATCAAATTCAAGAT
>NW_021481813.1:0-246 GCF_001605985.2 Dendrobium catenatum | reverse complement strand
GCTACGCTCCAGTGCTCGACTGCCACACTTCCCACATCGCCGTCAAATTTGCAGAAATCCTGACCAAGATTGACAGACGATCAGGCAAGGAGCTTGAGAAGGAGCCCAAGTTCCTGAAGAATGGCGATGCAGGTTTCGTGAAGATGGTTCCCACAAAGCCCATGGTGGTCGAGACCTTCTCCGAGTATCCTCCGCTCGGTCGCTTTGCAGTGAGGGATATGAGGCAAACCGTGGCTGTTGGCGTCA
>NW_021481812.1:0-323 GCF_001605985.2 Dendrobium catenatum | reverse complement strand
TCTCAATATCCCTCATCAACTACGTGATTTAGTGAGATTTGACAAATTAGGTATCCCTTATATTCGGTCTATGTGATGACTCTGTTTCTCCTTTGCTCTTATTTTCTATCTGTTTACTTCCTCTGGTTATTATTTCTTCATTCTAACTTGGGTTTTGGGTTGGTTACTGTTGCTGCTGGGTGTTTTCTTTTTATGTTGAGGTGGAGCTGCTTGAGGAGCTGTGGCATTTTGCGGTTCCAGTTTTTGGGAGCTGGTCTTTTGCGGAGGGAGCTGTGGAATTTTGCTGTTTCATTTTCGGTATTCCTGGTGCTTTCCCTCTGGTT
>NW_021481811.1:0-254 GCF_001605985.2 Dendrobium catenatum | reverse complement strand
AACAAATATGCAAAAAAAAAAAAAGCTTTTATAAGACTTTTTTCATGGCTTTATGATAATTGATAATACATTTAAAAAAAATTATAGAAATAAATAGAAATATAATTTCTATTTATTTCCGTTCTTATTGGATATTAATACAATGCTAAGATATTGAACTCTCTCTCTCAATCACCATAAATATTTTGGCTGCCGCACATAAAAATATTTTTAAAATAAAAAACTTATCGATATATTATACTGTAGCAAATCAT
>NW_021481810.1:0-1481 GCF_001605985.2 Dendrobium catenatum | reverse complement strand
TGCCTTAGAACTAGTTTTTTGAATTTTCCTTTTGATCGAGTCGGTCAATCTCCATGAAAATTTAAACACGGCTATGTATAATGAACATATTTAATGGGGATGTGTCATAATAACTTAAAAAGAGCTTAATCAAAAGCTATTTTAAACTAAGTGTTCTAACAACGGTTTAAGATTTTACCTAATCCAACCGTTAGATTTTTGCATTCTTGGACTCTCTAGATTTGTAGATTGTCCACACATAATTTTTTAGCTGAAGTATTAGCTTGAAATGCTCTAGAATTGGAGTTCTTAACCTGAGATGAGTTAGAAGCTTGGATGGCCAGAGGATCATCGACAGCAAGCTTCTAAAGGTTGGGTTTCGATCGAGAAGGCTTGAGGGACCCGAGACGTTCGTCCTTATATGAAACTTGGATCATCCCGTATGATCGTCGTGCGAGAACATACCTGAGACGTTCGTCCTTGTAAAAATTTGGGATCATACCGCAATCTTAGTGCGAGAACAGACCCGAGACGTACATCCTTGTATGATTCTGAGATCATCCTGTATGATCCATACTTAGAATAATTTTTTTGTTTTTGTTCGTTCTACTGCTTTTCGGGAAAAATAACGGACCAGATTATCACATACGATATGATATCATACAGTACGATCAGTTTAAAAATATTAATTTTAAACTCTCCCCCGGTGTGTGTGTGCTCTATTACTCAATTACAATCACACTCTCTCACACTCAATAAAATGGAAAAATACAGACCTCAATTATAATAAACTCTAAACTGATATTTACTTAAAATCTTTAATAAACTAGAGTATGATTTTCCTGAAATGTTAGTACACATAAGAGAAAAATAATTCTTCCAAAATATATTAGGAGAAATAATAATCAAATCAATAATATTTGAATGAATAAAAAACATACAATTTATAAGAATATCAAATATGCAAAACTAATTAGCAACTATCTCAATAATCTCCCTCTTTTTTATGATGGCAAAATAATTATTATTTGAATAAAATTGAAAATCTTAAATTTCTCCTTAACTCTTCCTTAATAAATAAGCATGTTAATATAAGAGAATTTCTATTAAGAACAAATCTATTTTTTAATTTTTCATAAACTCATAAAACACTTCAAATAAAAAAAATAGAAAAATAAAATAACTCTAATAAACCCTAAAAATGCACAAAAAATAAATCAAATGTAAATAAAAAAAAAATATTTCTCCCCCTTTTTCACAACAATAACAAGAAGGAAGAAGAAAAAAATAAAAGAAATGTAAGAAGTCATATGAGAAACCTTTGATAATTGATATTGAAAGAGATTAAATTATAATTGCAATAACAAGACTAATGTTCATTGGAGAAAAATAAAGATTCGTAACATTTAAATTAAAATATAACATAGATAAGATAAATATATCAATGTCATGAAATAATCTAAATGATAAGATAAGAAGAATTATTGCTAAAGTTATAAAAT
>NW_021481809.1:0-484 GCF_001605985.2 Dendrobium catenatum | reverse complement strand
TTCTTGGGATATTCTAGTGTTGGGAAGTCTTTTAGGGTGGTTAATAAGAGAACTTTTTATGGTGGAAGAGACAACCCATGTAGTATTTGATGAGTCTGATCCTAGGAAATCTTGAGTTGATGATGATGATATTGGGGAGATTACTAGTGGAGTAGGAAGGGGGTAGAACACCAAAGTAATGAAAGAGTAGGAGAAGTCACCCAAGGAGTAGAAAATATTGATTTGGATGAAAGGGTCGGACCTTCTCACACTTTGCCTAGAGATTGGAGATACTCTACATTTCACCCGAAGGATTTGAACTTGGGAGACCCTTCTAGTGGAGTTAAGACTAGACATGGACTTAGGAAGGAGGTGAACCACTCTTCTTTTATCTCAATGGCTGAACCCATCACCATTAACCAAGCTCTTACTGATGAGTTTTGAATTTTAGTAATGCAAGAAGAATTAAATCAATTTGTTAGGAATGATGTTTAGGAGCTTGTAG
>NW_021481808.1:0-248 GCF_001605985.2 Dendrobium catenatum | reverse complement strand
GGGTGAAGGGTTTCTAAATTTAGGATGATGACGTGGATAAGTAATTGAAAACTCCCAAATGAAAATAAATTGAGATTGATTCAATCATGCAACTTTCCTAATTTGGAATTCCATATTAGGAAAGAATTCAATTTGAATTCCTCAATTTCAATTTCACATGGAATGATGGAGGGGAGTTGGCCGAGGGAGGTGGGGTGGCGGGAGGTGGTCGGATGGGCTGGAGGGGGTGGCCGGCGGTTGGGGAAAGC
>NW_021481807.1:0-555 GCF_001605985.2 Dendrobium catenatum | reverse complement strand
ATTCTAACTATATATCGACGTCTTTTATATTTTTAGGGGGTTAACTTTTGGAACGAGATTTTAATGCTTGCTAATTTGCACCACCCAAATATTATAACATTTTATGGTATTGTTTGGGATGGCCCTCGGGGATCTTTTGCAGCCGTCATCGAATACATGGTTGACGGTTCACTACGAAGTGCGCTAATAAACTATAGCAGGTATGTTCTTTATTTCAGCTTACTGCACATAGCACCACAAATTTATCTTGTTTTGTACTTAAATATTTCTCGTTGTAACGGATAAATTATTTATTGAATTTAAGCAGGTTTCTTGATAAAAGGAAACGCCTCTTAATTGCCATAGATGTGGCTTTTGGGATGGAATACCTTCACGATCAAAACGTTATTCATTTTGATTTGAAAAGTGAGAACTTGCTTGTAAACTTGAGGGATCCTAATCGACCAATATGCAAGGTATTAATTCATTGTTAATATCGCATCTATTTCAATATTTATTATTTTTTATGTTTTCATATAAACACATGAAAATCTGTGTGTATATAAGTGATGACTA
>NW_021481806.1:0-621 GCF_001605985.2 Dendrobium catenatum | reverse complement strand
AGTCACACTACTAGTTATTATGTTGTCAAAATCAGTTTGGTGGGTCATGAAAGTATGTGGCATTTGTGGTTATTTCTTCTCCACATACTTGTGGTTATTTCTTCTCTAAGAACAATTTCCCACGTTTATCTTTGATCTACCTCTATTGGGGGGAAGTAAAACACACAATGAAACAAATAAGAAATAGATAATGCAGCGGAAAAGAAAGAACATTAGGATTTAACGTGAAAAAAAATCAAAACCGGGAAAAAAATACAGAGCCACAAAACATCAAGAAATTCACTATGAAAATTTAGGAGAAATAGTACATATATCTTCTTTCACACTTTCTCCTTGCTTATCCTCTTTCTTGCACCGTTCACACACTAGAACATACAAAGAGATTCAATACAACAACCAATGGACGCAGCCCTTAATCAAAAACGAGAAAGAAAACTGCTCAGCCAGTCTCGTAGAGTTGTGGCACTCCCAACTCTCTGATTTCAACCTGCACAACAGTGTCGTAGCACCAGGTCTGAAGAGTTGCAGCGTCGAGGATTGTAGCACTGCAACACGCAACTTCTCTGTCTTTCTCCACCAAATTATGTAGCACCAGCAAGCTCAAGTACACGGCACCGGGGC
>NW_021481805.1:0-265 GCF_001605985.2 Dendrobium catenatum | reverse complement strand
CACTATGGATTTCTACAACAGCACTATTGATCATAGATAGTGTTTGTGCTTGTCGAGTAAGACCATTGTATGAAATTGCATGTATATGATATTGCATCGCATAGATTTCCTGATCTGCATTGATTTATTGATTTCCGATTGATTTATTGATCTTGCTGGTTTTATTGAATTGATTTTATTATTGAACAGATTCATTGATTTCATTGATTGATCATTGAGTATGGATATTATTGATTATTGATTATTGACATTGATATGGACATGG
>NW_021481804.1:0-214 GCF_001605985.2 Dendrobium catenatum | reverse complement strand
ATAACAAAGCTTCTTATTTTTAATTTTTTCTAAAAAGAGTTTGTCTGAGCCCGTGTCAGAGGCTTAAGGCATTCATTAGGTTACTCTAAACCACGGTAGTGTTGCTGAAAGTATTTGTGGCGAGTAGCCATTAATTAGTAGCATGCGTCGGACGATAAGGGATTAGCGTGAGGGCAAAGAGATTATGATTTTTTTTTTTTTTTTTTTTTTTTTT
>NW_021481803.1:0-260 GCF_001605985.2 Dendrobium catenatum | reverse complement strand
TAATTAATTCATTTTGATTAAGAACCTTCCAAAAAACTCCCTCTTGCTTAGGAAATTTCTTAATTCCCTCTTAATCAAATTCAGTCGGTCTATCAAAAACATCCTCTATGTAGAATGAATCCCTAGATGACCATTGATCGCAATACAAGCCAGATACAACTCTAAGGACCCATAACTCCAACAACAACAACAAACAATATGTAAAGTGAATCGAATACCTTTAATAAAACAGCGAACCCACATCCCATCTTCAGATAAAG
>NW_021481802.1:0-336 GCF_001605985.2 Dendrobium catenatum | reverse complement strand
TAGTTTGCACATTTGTGGGGGATTCTTGGATGGAGAAATTGTCTGATTACTTATATTGAAAATGACATATTTAATAGGATTGATAATGAAATGATTATAGAACAATTTGAAAATATGAAAACATGTAGGGAAAATTATACGTAGCATCTATGGCCAATATGAACACCCAATGTTCTCAATTGTAAAATTTTCATTATTCTATATTTTTTTGTCTTATAGTAAGAAATCTAAAAAAAAAAGATGTTTAAAACTACCAATATCAATCCTAATCCGGGATGAAGAAAGTTAAGAATATTTTTAAAACTAAAAATTTATGCCCCTACAAAAAAAAAAAAA
>NW_021481801.1:0-406 GCF_001605985.2 Dendrobium catenatum | reverse complement strand
TTCTGACCACTCTATAATCCATTCCTTTGTCTTCAAATAAAAAGTTAAAATCACCAAGCATGACTTAGGAGCCTTTTTGAATTTAAGGACAGAGGGAGCCAGAGCCTCACTTGATCAACACTCATGATTATGCATGGTATGAGCTTAATAATGTGATTAGAGGAAACAATGTGAATGAACATGTGGCTAGAGTATCCGGTCTAGTTTGTAATGCACAATTCATCCAACTTGTCCTTACAACTTCCATAATTCCTAAAGCTGGTGATAGGATTAACATTACCACCCCTCTTCTTTCTATGGTGACCTTCTTGATCATGACTAAAGAACCTATAGTTGAAGCCTAACTTATCCTTGACTATCTTTATGGGCTTTCTGAAATTAGACATGTAGAGCATAAGAGAAAGAA
>NW_021481800.1:0-314 GCF_001605985.2 Dendrobium catenatum | reverse complement strand
ATGTCACTATTGGAAACTGTTTGGTATTCCAAATTATAGATTGAATCTTCCAAATGTGATTCGGGTCTTTGATTTGGACCCATTTGAGCTCGGATTGGGTCGAATTTGGTGTTGTTGGGTTCGTACTTTCGAGACCTTTAGTTCGACTATAAGTTTATTGAAATCAGAGTTCAGATGGTCTCTGATTTTATTTTGAAGTTTCCAATTCCATTTTGCCTTGAGATTCTTGCCCAATCAAGATAATTTTTTTATTATATATCAAGAATATTAGCAAATTTAATTGTTGCTAATTTCCCTAACCTAATTAGCGTAAA
>NW_021481799.1:0-202 GCF_001605985.2 Dendrobium catenatum | reverse complement strand
GTAGTAAATGCAAACATCTGCGGGCCATTGCAGAAGATACTACATACACAAAAGGATATCTATAAACGAAATGCTGAATGGATACAAGAGATGTAAATGCCTACAAATCATTGAAGGAGGCTTAATATACATTCAATATGTTATCTGTAGGAAAATTTGAAATGCCCGCATGTGCTCCGATCGTAATATCTAAGTCCCAAAT
>NW_021481798.1:0-324 GCF_001605985.2 Dendrobium catenatum | reverse complement strand
ATCACTCCAAGCATATGCAACCATATGAAAACAAGAGGAATCTTGATACTTATATCTCTAAAATGGTCAAATTTGCCTCTTAGCTCTAAGAAGCAAGTATTTCTTCCAATTGTGGTGGTGTCACCCTCTCCTAAGGTTCAAAAATAGTAAGTTTATATGGTGAGTTATCATCAAATTGGCATGCTCAACCTTAATTGTTCATGCCCACTAAAAGTGTCATATTCATTCTTTTGACTAATCCATTGTGTTGAATTGTATCTACCATGGTTTAAAATTGCACAATATGAGGCTCTCCTTGAGGCCCGCCTTTGCGCAATTACAATA
>NW_021481797.1:0-346 GCF_001605985.2 Dendrobium catenatum | reverse complement strand
TAAGTTTTATGAGTTGTTTAGATATAGCATTCATTTAGTAGCCAACTTGATAAAATATTTTGATAATGTTTTGTTTTCTAGCATATTTTCTCGTGTGACTTCATATTATGTTACTACTAAATATTAGTTGATTGAATTTATAACATGTATTAATAATTGTATTTTTCTTAAATGAAACTTGATACTTAATTGCTTAGCACCTATTTGACACCTAAATCAAATGGGAGCTAAAATTCAAGTTATTAATGAAAAAAATCATAATAATTGTTCAGATACTACCAGTAAATCAAAAATATTGCATTTGATAAATAATATTATTATTTGAATAATAAATTAGTTTTTTTTT
>NW_021481796.1:0-329 GCF_001605985.2 Dendrobium catenatum | reverse complement strand
AAAAAATAGTTTCAAAATTCAATTTAAAATATGATGATGATTTTAAATCAAAAGTAAAATAACCTCTTTAAGAAGAGAGAAAGAGAAACAAAAATACGAGTTTCCTTCCTTTGACTGTTTTAGAGAAGTCAAACACACCTTACCAAAGATTTAAAAAAAAAACAGGAAGTAGATTTTTCATTTTTAGAAAAGTGAATGTGTGTGTTAATCAGAATAAAACTTTCACGAAAAAAAAAATTCAAAGAATAAATAAAACTCAAAAATAAAAAAAGAAAAATACAAAAAACAACACAAAAACACGAAAGGCACTTAACCATTATCTCTCTCCT
>NW_021481795.1:0-258 GCF_001605985.2 Dendrobium catenatum | reverse complement strand
CTCTAATGATTAATACACTTTTGTGGAATGTTAGAGGTATTGGTGGTGCTGACTCTAAAAACAGGGTCAGAAACTTATGTCGTGTTCACAGCATTTCTTTTTTGATACTTCTTGAACCTTTTATTTCTGCGGATAAAAGAAATTATATTGCTTCTAGTCTGGGTTTCCCTTGTAGCTTCTCTAACTGTTCTAATAAAATTTGGATCATGTGGAAAAATTATTTTAATGTTACGGTCATGTCTGATATGCATCAAGTAG
>NW_021481794.1:0-217 GCF_001605985.2 Dendrobium catenatum | reverse complement strand
TTATTTAGACATCAAATACCCAACATAAGTCTAAGGGGTCAAGTAAGAATCTGCTCTAGATGTCGACCCCATTCCTTTATACTTTTCTAATTAACGTCCCTACCCATTCTAACATTAAATGACTTGATATATGTTTTTAAAGTGCCTAGGTGGTTTAGCTGGCTCCCCAATCCAGGCCGGGGTAAGACCAGATCTGCATTACATTAGCTAGGTTCGG
>NW_021481793.1:0-280 GCF_001605985.2 Dendrobium catenatum | reverse complement strand
AATTATTGGCGGTGAACAACTTCAAGAGTTGAGACTTCCATATCAGATGATTCTCCGTCGTAAGCTGGACTGTTACCATCGACTTCACATTGGCCATGAAAAACTTCAACTGCGATGGAATAATGACTTCCTTAGAAGTCTCGCTTGAGCCCGATTCCGCCATTACAGTGGACGAAGCTTCCGCCATCTAAAGACTCAGGAGAATAAGCCTAAAGCTCTGATACCATGTTGAATGAGGAAAAACTGTAACAGTGAGAACAAAACAGAGAGGAAGAAGAAA
>NW_021481792.1:0-233 GCF_001605985.2 Dendrobium catenatum | reverse complement strand
AATGAACTCTTGTCACTTAGTTTCATTTTAGCTTGTGACATCATCATTTATATACATCAACCATTTGGTAGTTTATAAAATATATGCTCGAGATTGATATAAAAGCACTTCTTCTGTTCTTTGTCTAACTGTACAACTTCTTCCTCATAAGAATTGAAACACCAAAAGACAAGATTAACATTCCAAATGATGATCTCATAACTAAAATCTTTTAGAACCAAAAGCAGAGTGGA
>NW_021481791.1:0-234 GCF_001605985.2 Dendrobium catenatum | reverse complement strand
TAGGTTAGAAAAAGTGTTAGGAAAGTCTAATTTATTAGTAGGGGAAGTGTTTTATTACTTTCTCTAGTTTTCTTGTATTCTGATTCTTGATTTCCTTTCAGTTTTTGTTTCTGGTTTCTCTGTATCCATGGAGGCTCGGCTGATGAATCCAAGGTTTTTGTTTTATTACTCCTTTTTAAGTGAATGAATTTGGGCTAGTACCTTTTTGTTATATATATATATATATATATATAC
>NW_021481790.1:0-306 GCF_001605985.2 Dendrobium catenatum | reverse complement strand
AATATGAACCTGAACTCAACCAGCCGCAAACTCGGGTCAACCCAACCCGACATGCTGACATAAGCGAGTACAGAGCAGGCGAGCATCTGTAAAGCATGGGACATGTGGCATAGGGGTGAGAGTAGGTGCGGGTAGGATGGAAGAATGCTATGGGGGCGGGAGGCACGGGTCTGCTAGTGCGAGAGCACGATGTGGTACAAGCGCGCATCCCAGTGCTAACGCAGTGCGCTAGCGGTGACGTGCAAGCGGGATGTGGGTGGCGGGTTATTTTTAGGTCATTCTTGGGTTAGCGAGTTGACCAAGACA
>NW_021481789.1:0-226 GCF_001605985.2 Dendrobium catenatum | reverse complement strand
TAGACTGTCGTGCACTATTTGTTGATTTTTGTAGGCGGGTCATAGTGCACTAACTAATCTCCTGCCTTATGTTGTAGAAGCTCGTAGGAACTTGTAGTCTTTATGCATTATGCTGTGATTTTGGTCTTTGCAATACAACCGTTACTGTTGGAGGTAGATATTCATCCTTAAACTGAAGTTGACTACAGAATACTGCATTTACTATAGTCTTTATGCATCTACCAAT
>NW_021481788.1:0-210 GCF_001605985.2 Dendrobium catenatum | reverse complement strand
TTAGAAAAATATGTACCATATCATGCAATATATCATGGTGAAGATGTTAGTCATAATATATTTGTGTTTTTTGTACATGTATGTTGGGAAACTATAATGATTTGTAAAATTAGTTGTAGAATTATTTTTGAAAAAAAATATAATTGGTATGAGTTTCCAAGTTCTTAAATCTATTTTAAGATAAATAATAATAATTACTTATAAATTATA
>NW_021481787.1:0-317 GCF_001605985.2 Dendrobium catenatum | reverse complement strand
CTTATATAAATATTAGTTGAGTGGTGGATTCAATTTGGTGATGGAACTCCAGAATGCAGCGTTTTGCTGTGAAGGTTTTGGGCTTAACATGCTCTTCATCTGGCTGTGAAAGAAATTGGAGTACCTACAATCAAGTACATACAAAAAGGAGAAATCGCTTGTCCACATTGAGAATGAATTCACTGGTGTACATTATGTATAATAAGAGACTCATAGATATGAATTTGAAGAAAAAAGGATTAATGGATGATGAAGATCCTTTGCTTTGCGAGGATGTGGTATCTGATGATGAGTGGTTTGTAGATGATGAAGTTGAA
>NW_021481786.1:0-329 GCF_001605985.2 Dendrobium catenatum | reverse complement strand
TTCTCACCCGTATAGGGAGAGGACTTGAGGTCGATAGACGAGGGAAATTAATCTGAGAGGAGCTAGAAGATGAAAGATTCAAAATTAAAAGTTTAAATAACTTGACCCTTAGCACTTACAAGTCATAGAAATCTTCCTTAATGATTGATAATTAACAAAAAAAGACTTTATCTTAAGTTATTACAAATAATGCTTCCGTCTGGGTCTTCAACACTGGATACATGGCCAATCAAATCAAATCCACTGCTATTGCAATTATTCCAAAACATTCTCATGCCAGTAATGTCAAGGACTTTAGACCCATAGCTCTTTGTAATGTCATTTATAAG
>NW_021481785.1:0-242 GCF_001605985.2 Dendrobium catenatum | reverse complement strand
TTGTTTGTTGTGTCTTGTGTATTTTATTTTTTCTTGTGTTTCTTTATTTATTTTTATCGTAGGTTTTTGTAAGTGTTTGACTGTTTTTGTTTTATCTTTTGTGTTATTTGTAGTTGTATAAAAATTTTGAAAATCAATTTTTTTTTTTTACTTCAAATGCCTCCTTATTTTCATGAGTTCACATTTCAGGGAGAGTTTAGGAGAATCTTAAAATTTGAAATCCTACAAATAATAATTGTTTT
>NW_021481784.1:0-229 GCF_001605985.2 Dendrobium catenatum | reverse complement strand
CATTATATTAAAAATAGATGTTGATATATGCTTGAGTAATAGTTGTTCGTTAGTACTATTATAGTATTGTGATAATAATATACATTTGTGAAACAAACAAGTAAAGATTGGTTGATTCATTGGTTGGAGACTAATTGACCTATATAGGATAGTGGGCCGACGGACTTTCCTTTAAATACTATATTTTGGTGCTATCATCTACTAATTTATGTGAAATATTGATTGAAAG
>NW_021481783.1:0-219 GCF_001605985.2 Dendrobium catenatum | reverse complement strand
CGAAGTTGGATTCAACTTTGACTTGAATTTTAGTTTGATTAATTAATTGAGTCCGAGCTTTATTTTACAAGTTTGAGGCTCATTTATTTTGAAAGAGAAAAAATGATTATGATTCAAGCAATTATTATAATAAAATGGAAAAAAAAAAAGAATAGAAGAAAAATAATAAATAATAACTTAATATAAGAAGTTAATATATAAATTTTAAATATTTTTTAC
>NW_021481782.1:0-305 GCF_001605985.2 Dendrobium catenatum | reverse complement strand
GACTTGCACATAACACAAAAACAAAAATAGACAAAAATAATTAGCATAAGCAAGCAATAAAAATATATTTAAAAACTCTGCTAAATGACATTTAAATTTGTTGAATGATCATTTTAAAAGACTCAAAATTTTGAGTACGAGTAGATATAGCTACTACTATAACACTGAGACGACTTAGCCAAAGATGGAAAGAGAAACCAATCCCCAGCGGAGTCGCCAGAAATCTGTGGGCTCCGAAAATTCGGCCCCGGCCTCCGCCCGCTTTTCTTTATTCGGCGAGGGAGTTTTAACTGAATAAGTTCCGA
>NW_021481781.1:0-1491 GCF_001605985.2 Dendrobium catenatum | reverse complement strand
GGCAATACAATCCAGTTTGGAATGGAATTTCAAAACTTGATATAGTCAATTAATGGGGAAATAATCATCGATTTGAAAAGGATGTCTCCTTAGTTGAGATTACTTTAGGGTCAGGAGCTGACTCCCCCATCTCTAAGATGGAGGTCACTGTCGCCCCTATATCCACTGTACCCTCTATTAAGGAGGACAAGAATCAAAAGTTAATAATGATAGAAGAGCTACTCTCTCAATTTGAGATCGGGTCAAGTTCTATCACCCTATCATCGGCAGGAATAAGAGAAAGAACTGCCTTCGAAGAGTCCGAAAGAAGGTTGTTAAGACCAGAAAGACTGCTGAGTCTGAAACCTTAAAGAAGTTTAAATTTGAGGCTGATCGAGAATTCTTTGCTCCTTACACAAACCCTCTCCTAGGTGGAAATCACTTCCACCCTTCTCCTGTTACTCAAAGGAGGGAGGTTGTAAAAATGAGAGCGCAATCTCTGATACCCCTTCTTGACTACTACACAGAAAGACTCAAGCATACCAGAATTAAACGATCACCGGCAAAAAGCCATAGGCCCCCAATTGAGGGTTATGATCCATCCACTATACTAGAAGATATTAGGGTGCATTACTATATGTGTTCCACTACATCACCTATAGAGCAGGAGGAATAAAAACCACTCAGGGTTCTACTCTCTTAACTACTAACCTAGTAGTAATGAGAGAGGGGAAATAATCTAAGATTGTTTCACATAGTGATACTGTTAAAATTTAAATTTCAATGGGGTCTTATCGCGATACATATTTTAATTGTAATGATGTCACATCAACTAGGGATAGTGCAGACACTATATCAATCCCTCCCTCCAAAGAGATTATAGGAATTCAATTTTATATTCAGAAGGGTCATGCCACATATACTTACAACCTTTAAGGAAGACTTATCAATTTCTCAAGTGTACTGGGTCTTGATAATCAAGATAGTTGATTCACCTTTTAATCAAAATTGACCTCTACCATAAGTCTTAAGCAGGAGAGAATTGTAGTTAACTCCATCAAATATTTAAATGTCCTTCCCTCCCATCGCTTCTGTTGTGGGTTGAATTAACTTTTGAATTAAAATTTGTATCAAACTTAAGTTGATTTCAGAAATTAAAATTTTATCAATCTTCTATCTTAATTGGCGATTCTTGTATGTCTAAAATCTGTTCAAAGATTTTCTTAGTAAAGTTGACATTCTTGTCAAAAGATTGGGTATACTTTAAGGATTATTCTTCCTTATATAAGAGAATGACTTTTATTCTCTAATACTTGAGATATAATCCAAGCATTCAAAAAGAGAACAATCATTTTGAGATTTTAAAGAATGAGAAGCCTCTTCTCAAAATTAATTGAACTTAAAAGATGTGCGAATGCACCAAAAGTTAAAAGATGGGCGAAAGCTCAAAATCAATCAAATGATGAACAAAATGCACCACCAGAAAAAGAAAAGAAGAGTAAGAGGTCTTCC
>NW_021481780.1:0-200 GCF_001605985.2 Dendrobium catenatum | reverse complement strand
GACCGAGAGCCCCTAAGCCTGTCGCTCTCTCCCTCTCACGTGAGAAACTCAAGCTCTCTCATGAAATCTCCCGTCTTCCTTTCTCTCTCTCCTGAGAAGATCCAGACGGAAATACCCTCTCCCCGTGGCTTCTCAGTTCGCACTCAACCTGCCCTGTTCGTGTGCATTCTTTCTGCTTACAAAGTCTGTCTGGATTAGCC
>NW_021481779.1:0-225 GCF_001605985.2 Dendrobium catenatum | reverse complement strand
TCATTGTCATGTTGCCTTCCACAGAATATCTCTTGCTTATATTGATAAATTGGAAGGAAGTATGATATTTTTTAACCTAATTTTTTCTTGTTGAAATTATATTGAGAAAGCCTACTCGTTGAGTGATTGTCTGATTGATTATTTTATTATTTATTATTGTATATCATGCGTGCTCAGTGTCACTTATATTATTATGCTGGTTATTTTTTTTAATATTTTATTATT
>NW_021481778.1:0-248 GCF_001605985.2 Dendrobium catenatum | reverse complement strand
TGAGACATGATTATAAACCCTTGATATAGAAAGGTTCCGAATCCTATTACGCAGATATGAAATACAAAGGGTTGTGAATCCTATAGTGCCAGATGTATGATAAGGATTTAGTTTTGAAAAGTTATAATAGTTATTATATTAGAAATATATGATTAGGATTCAATTTGAGAAAGATGACAAGTGATATTTACAATAGTATAATAATATTATAATAATAATAATAATAATAAAGTGATTGTATTTTGAAG
>NW_021481777.1:0-452 GCF_001605985.2 Dendrobium catenatum | reverse complement strand
TTGCAAAAACGGGTCGGGTTCGGGTTGACCCGTTTAGATCTGGGTCAACTCGGGTTCGATTCAAACCCGACCCATCAACCTGAATTGACACCCCTACGTAGATAGAGATGGCATTGCGACCAAAAAAATAATAATGGAATCAATCTTTCTTTGATACATAAAAATATAATAGAAATCTTAATTTAAGTATGAACATTATGTGAAATAAACAAAAAATGAAAATTTCTAAAATTACTATTTATTTTGCTTGCTTACTTTATATCACTAATTTCTTAGAAACTGAAAAATAATATTGTTCACAAAACATATTGATACGTCACCAAAAAATAATCTCGATCAAGCACGAATCTCGAGGCAAAGTCAAGTTGGAAACTTTAAAAACTAGATCGGAGACCATCTGTATTCCGATTTCAGTAAACTTACAGTCAAACTGATCATCTCAGAAACACAAA
>NW_021481776.1:0-297 GCF_001605985.2 Dendrobium catenatum | reverse complement strand
GAATGGAAGAATCCTAATCTAAAGGAAAAGAAAAAAATGGATAAAACTAGTATAGCGCCACGAAGGACATTGTCCACTACTAGCACGTCTAATCTACGGAAAAGGAACAATCCTAACTTAAGGGGAACAAATTAGATTAAACTAGGATTGTGTCATGAAGGGTTTCATCCACCACTGCCACGTCTAATCCTAAGGAAAGGAAATATTTCAATCTAAAGAAAAAAAAACTGTATTAAAACTAGGATGGTGCCACGAAGGGCATTTTCTGCCACTGGAACATTTAATTCTAAGGAAAAA
>NW_021481775.1:0-1235 GCF_001605985.2 Dendrobium catenatum | reverse complement strand
AAGAACGGCCTAGGCAAGGGTACTTATAGAAAATTTTTACAATCGTACAGTACGATCTGGGATCGTACAGTACGATCTGGGATCGTACAGTACGATAGACGATCAATATTCTGACCGGTTGTATCGGGAAAAGGCAATCAAATCATATAGTACGATAGGTATCGTATAGTACGATCAGGCGAATTTCAATCATCCCGAGGCCCTCAGTACGACTTTTGACCAAAAGTTTCGTACAATACGAACAGGTGTATCGTACCGTACGATCCATAATAAATATCATACCAAACACTTTAACTCTTATTTATTTCGTGTGCTGATGTGTTTCGTACCATACGAAAGGTATGTATCGTACAGTACGATACTCAATAATGTCGTACCAACCTGATTTAATTCATCCCAATCCATTGCTGACGTGTATCGTATCGTACAAAGAAGAGATATCGTACAATACGATAGGCAATAATATCGGACGAATATTGTACAGTACGATGTAGGTCGTACAGTACGATCAACAGAGCAGAAATTTGCTTGTTGTTAGACGTTATGTGGATTGAGATGTATCGTACAGTATGATGTAGGTCGTACAGTACGATGAACAGTCAATCCAGAGTTTTGGTATGGTGAATGTGTGATGATCAGGAGTAGCCCAAAAAAAAATTTTTTTTTTTTGTTTTTTTTGTTTTTTTTAATGCAGTTATATCTATGACACCTAATGTAGTCCTCTAGGTGCTAAATGTTTTGTGAATATGTCTGCCAATTGATCTCCTGTAGCGATGTGATGTAATTCTATATCTCCCTTAGCGACGTGATCTCTAATGAAATGGTGTCTAATGTCTATGTGTTTCGTTCGAGAGTGTTGAATTGGGTTCTTAGAGATACAAATTGCACTTGTGTTGTCACACATGATCGAGATGGTTCCGACAGGTAGTCTAAGATCAAGAATTTGTTGTTTTAATCATAGTACCTGTGCAACACAACTTCCTACTGCGACATATTCTGCCTCGGCTGTGGAAAGTTCTACTGAGTTTTGCTTCCTACTGGACCAAGGAACTAATGATTGTCCTATGAATTGGCAGGTACCAGAGGTGCTTTTTCTATCTATCCTACATCCTACAAAGTCAGAATCTGAGTACCCATAGGATTTCAAAGGAAGTGTTGTGTCTGGGATACCAAATTCCTAAGTTTGGGGTGCCTAGTAGATATCTAAGAATTCTTTTGACAACAGTTAAATGAGA
>NW_021481774.1:0-856 GCF_001605985.2 Dendrobium catenatum | reverse complement strand
AAAATTAGCACAGAAGCTCAAGGTAATAAAGAGGCTGTGTGTCATAGAAGATTTGAGTACTTTGGCTACAAAAGTTCATTCCATCAAGCTTGGTAGAAAAAACATACCAATTTCTGGAACTGGTCATGAAACTATTAAAGATCCAAAGAAATGTCGGCCCAAGGGCGTTTCAAATGCAAGATTGAAGGATCACTGGGAAAAGAAGAAGCCCAAAAAAAGTAAGCAAACCTCCACGATTCCTCCCACAAGCTTACAATATACATATCCAGATTCAGGTAGTCAATCGTCTTTCATGTAATCAGTAAATTTTGCATTTAATTGATATCAGTAATATGATCTTCTGAATGTATACGTGATTTTGGAGTTATTTTTTGGCTCATACCGAGAAATAACGATCGTTATTGGGTTTGTACCGAGCTTATTTCGCGTGATACCGAGTCATACCAAACTATACCGCGATATACTGAGCTATACCGATCAATATCTATGAATACTGAGCGAGCTATACGGAGCCATACCTATGCATACCGAGCTATTATATCGAGAAATACCGAGCAATACCGAGAAATACCGAGCTATACCGAGCTATACCGATCTATACCGAGAAAGCCCATTGCTCGGTATTGCGCCCTTTTTTAGTACTGGGCATCATTTTGTTTAAAAAATAAATTCACAAGATTATTAAAGTTAAATTATTTCTGTCATAAACTATTGAAATTTAGTACATAACAAGTCATAAGCAAATTCAGCCCTATACAATGGCATATTGAAATGCCAGTTCAAATATCGATACCATTTAATTGGTTCTTGTTGTATTAAAACTTCCATATATTTACAAAGATACATTCCGCAATCG
>NW_021481773.1:0-299 GCF_001605985.2 Dendrobium catenatum | reverse complement strand
ATCAATTAGCCACACTTGGCCACACTCTTTCTTATTTTGGGGCTAAGCAGCCAAAGCACCTGTAGCTTATATATATAATTATTAATTAATTAGCCCCCTTTACTGCCCTGCACAAATATGGACACCTGCAGAAAATCATATTAACAATCCAGATCGCTCCTAACCTATGGGTAATCTAGTCGTTAATCAAATCACAACACAGAGTGCAGTAAAAATAAATAAACAAACACCCAACATTTTACAACCAGCATGCAATAAAACTCGAGAAAAAGCCCGTCACACAGTAGTAAGGAAATAAA
>NW_021481772.1:0-283 GCF_001605985.2 Dendrobium catenatum | reverse complement strand
GCTACAAAGAGAAATGACCCCGAAAACCCCGATGATGTCATTGTTGAATGCAGATCTCAACCGGAGGGGTTCCCAAATACTTTCAAATGTCTCCCAATTATCCAAAATCCATTTCAAATATTCCAAAGCTCCACATAAAATACCCAAAATCCAAATCCACTCAACAACTCCAAAATTCCAAAATCCCAAATATTTAAAATTGAAATTATCCATCCATACTTAAAGCAAAATACATCCACCCTCCGCAACAGTTTGCCGAGGTGGACAAATCTGAAAATTACTT
>NW_021481771.1:0-414 GCF_001605985.2 Dendrobium catenatum | reverse complement strand
TTGTATTTTTATTGCTAGCATATTGTTGCACCCTTTAATTGCTCTTTGCTTTTAAACTGGTCACACTCATTGTAATTAATTACAAGCAGGTTGCACCACAAGCTCTTCATCAGTTCATTAATAGTCACTTGTGCGTTACAATTATCTCAAATCGATCAATTGCCTGAATTTTCATTATCCTTTGTAAATGAATGATGCTTGCAAGTTCCTCAGTCACCATAAATTCTATATTCTTTTGCACTTAATTTTTAATAATTTGTTGCTTTAATTTGAACATTTAAGTTTGATTCCTTGCTTATGATTCAATTCATCATTCGATTCAATGTTGAGTCCCCTCTGATCAATCGAGTTCAGGTTAAGTCCAAGTTCTTATAAATTTTGATTCATGTTAAAATTCATTTAAATCTTGCCCAT
>NW_021481770.1:0-1361 GCF_001605985.2 Dendrobium catenatum | reverse complement strand
TATGCTCTTTTGGTTAATAAACCTGTGCCTGATTTAATTTCTTCTGATCAGGTGACTGTTTTGTTGGTTTTAACTGACTGGATGTCTAATGTTAGAGGGAATGTTCTTAATATTCTTCCTATTTTCATTCTTTGGTTTCTTTGGAAATCCAGGAATGAGGCTAAGCATGATGGGATTAAAATGAAAGATACTGTTATTATCTCTAATATCAATCATAGATTATTTCAGTCTTTTAATGCTAAGCTGATTACTACTAATAATATGTCCAATTGTCAGGATTTGTGTGTTAAGCTGGGTATGAGTATTCACTTTGAGGATGTTATTAGGAGGGAGAGAATTGTGAGATGGTTTAAACCAAAGGCTCCGGCCATTAAGTTGAATTCTGATGGGTCTGTTGATAGATTTTCTGCTGGGTTTGGGGGTATTATCCGGGACTCTTTTGGCAAAGTTATAGTGGCTTATGCGGGCCCTTTATCTCCGTGTATGGTCATTTATGTTGAGTTAATGGGTCTGTTAAAAGGGCTGATTATTTGTCATAAGAGAGGGTTCATTTATGTTTAAATTGAGGTGGATGCTTTAAACGTTATTCAAATTATTAATAATGCCCACATTTCTTACCCGCAGTTTTTTTATCTCATTAGAGAAATTAGGTTTGCATTGTCTAATCTTAATTTTACCTTGGCTCATCTGTTTAGAGAGGGTAATGCCTGTGCTGATGCTTTAGCTAAGCTTGGCAGCAAGCTGGAGGAAGAGAGGGAATTTTATATGGAAAATTTTCCTATGTTGGTTAAAGGTTTGGTTAACCTGGATAAATTGAGCATTCCGTATATTCGTTTTAATTAGTTCATGTTTCTGCTGTTTCTTCATTTTGATGGCCGGTTTTTGCTGTTGTTTTTTGTTTTGCTGTATCCTTCACAGCGGCTGAATTTGTTGGTTTGTCTGGGTTTTAATTTTGAGATCGGGATGGCTGTTGTTCATTTGAAGTTCAAGGTTCTGGGTAAGTATTTTGAGATTGGGATGGCTGTTGATCAGCTGATTTTCAAGGTTTGGTTGTGGCTGCGCTGTCACAGTATGTTATGCTGCAAAATGGGCTTTAATTTCAAAATTTGGTATCCTATACAATTTTGGTTCATGATTGATAGTTTTTTTGGAGATTCCCTTGCAGGATACATTTCATTGGGTGCCTATTTACGTGCAAGACTTATACTATTTTATCAAGTGGGCATTTTGAAGAACTGCAAGGTACTCTTTATTTCTAGTTTTTTTGCTTTTTTCTGTCGTTTTCTTCAATTTTGCAGGAAGATGGTGTTGAATGCTGATTTAAGGATCTTCCTTTTTTGGGTGCTGTTTCCTTACAGCCC
>NW_021481769.1:0-232 GCF_001605985.2 Dendrobium catenatum | reverse complement strand
GTATTTTGTTTGAGCAAGCTTTTTTTTGTATATGTTTTGCTAATATGTAGATGTTGGTGGCAATGCTGATGGGCTAGTATTTGTATATATGGGCAGGGGCGGATCCAGCATCTTTTTTCAGGGTGGGCAAAAAAAATTTTTTTGATGGGGATGGACAAAAATGACTAGGATTGATAAAATTAGGGCAAAAAATATTTTTGAGGGGGGGCAAAATGCCTAAAAAACTCAAAAT
>NW_021481768.1:0-230 GCF_001605985.2 Dendrobium catenatum | reverse complement strand
GTGCCTAACAAGGAAGAGAAAGTATTAATATGCTTATACTGACCCTCGGCGGTCCCGAGCTTACTTCTTAGATCGTTAGAGTTATTATGTGATCCTAAAAATTTTATTAGAATTTCAAGTAAAAGAATTTTAAGCGTACCCTTACAAAAAAAAATCACTCTGATTCGTATCCAGACTAAAACAAAACACGGCACGCAAGGTCCTAAAAAAATCTACTGCACAAACAATGT
>NW_021481767.1:0-306 GCF_001605985.2 Dendrobium catenatum | reverse complement strand
CTTGACCCAAGTGAGCCCAAGGGTTGGGATGATCAAGGAAGGTGTATTAGGTGATTGGGAACTCAATAGCACCTTGATTTGGATTCAATTTGATTAAAATCAAAAGATGGCTCAAGGGAGGCATCTCTTTGGTCACTTGGGTCAAGCCATATGGCTAACCCAAGTGAGCCCAAGGCTTGGGTCACCAAGAGGGGTCTCTTGGGTATCTAAGGGGTCATCCCATGCATTCAAAGGGCTTGGAATAGACTTGATTCAAAAATTTGAAAGATGAGGGGTGTATGGGTCCATGGGTCAAACTTGGTTGAC
>NW_021481766.1:0-310 GCF_001605985.2 Dendrobium catenatum | reverse complement strand
TTAATGAAGAGTTTTCTCCAATCATCTGCTTCATTTTCTATAGTAGAATTATTTTTTCCTTACTTGGGGATATTCTATTTATATATTAAAAGTCTATTGTGTATTGTTTGGAGATCCATAGGGTTAATCAACACACAACAAACATGGATTGATTTAGCAGCGTACCACATTAATTGACCCTAACATATCAAAACACACTAAAGAGGAAAAAACTGATCAAGACAGGTATAGATGGGATGCATCACTTGAAGGGTCAAATGACCTCCAATTGACAAACGGATCACGTTGTTGTAATTATGAAGTCAAATTC
>NW_021481765.1:0-203 GCF_001605985.2 Dendrobium catenatum | reverse complement strand
TTGGTCCTCTGGAAAATTTTCGTCCAGACGAAATAAATAATCGTCCAGGACGATCGACTCTCTGGAAAATTTTCGTCCAGACGAACATATTTTCGTCCAAACGATTAACCGACTTAGAACAGTTTTCAGCAGTTTCTAGAACCGACCTTGTAATAACCGTTTGTATTAGACGAACCTAGTTCGTACAGGACGATCAGCTGTAC
>NW_021481764.1:0-270 GCF_001605985.2 Dendrobium catenatum | reverse complement strand
ATTTTATAAATTCAACCAGTAATACTTGATATCATCAGAAAGGGGAGATTATACAACTTAAGTTCATAAGTTTATATTTTCAATGATAACATATATTATGGCTCACATTCTTATATCTAATTGTATTAATAATATATATTTATTTATGTATGTACTAATATTTTAGGAATATCATGCATCATCCAATGAAGAAGCAAGGCTCAAGATTGGATAAAATAGGATATATTGTAATTTTTTTGTAATATTAATTTATTTATTTTGATTTCTTGA
>NW_021481763.1:0-334 GCF_001605985.2 Dendrobium catenatum | reverse complement strand
CATTAAGTGTCAACATCTTCTTTTATCATAATGCAAACGTTAAAGTTGAGTAATTCATGTTTTATTTGGGGCAGCTTCCTTAATATTTTTTTAAAACAGCTTTATAAATCAGTAAAAAGCCATCCTAAATGAAACCTCTGTCTTGTCGATTTTGAGAGTTCAGAACTCAGAAATTTCCCAACCTGCTGGGCTGGCTAGCTTAAAGGTAAAGCCCATCCAATTCAATACAAATGTCTTCAATATTTAAGCCCGTTCTAGATATATGTAAAACATTTGGCCCTAAAACTAACAAAACTTCATATCTCCAAGTAAAAACATTTGGATTTTTTTTTTT
>NW_021481762.1:0-229 GCF_001605985.2 Dendrobium catenatum | reverse complement strand
AAACCGAAGCATATTTAGATGTTTCAAAAGATTAATTTGATGATCAAATGATAGCTAAATATATCATTATTATAATCAAATCGAGCGGCTCGACATGACAAATCCAACGAGCCCAAGAATGCACAATTCCGACATCATTATGAAACTTAAATGTTGAACGAATGCTCCATAATTAAGAGAATCGATATGAGACATTCGACAAAACACTCTGAATTTATCATGGATCTTA
>NW_021481761.1:0-642 GCF_001605985.2 Dendrobium catenatum | reverse complement strand
TGATGATAAAATATTGTTAAGGAATATCTCAGAATTTAATCAGCTTGTATATCAATAAAACATTCTACTAAAATGTTGAGAACTTCATAAATTGATAGATGTTTAATATCTTTAAGGTGTCCTCAACATCATTGTTTATTTTCTCAACAAATGAGCGTAGATAGTCTTAAAGCTTGATACATAGCAACAATAAGTAATAGGCCAAACATACGTATGCTGACATTATAGAAAACTACACAATAAATATGTAGTAAATATGCAATTAATAAACAATTGTTATATACCAAATACACAATGATATTATATTGACAGTTTATCAAAAATATTCTTTTTATTACAAGTTCAACTTTGAATGCACATTCGAGAAAAATAATTTTTCATACAGGTTCATACTGAATGCTCATTCGATGCACCATCAATACACAGTAAATACATAGTTTATACTAAATTCAAAAAACAGTCGGAAATGAACAAAAATAAATCAAAAGTTTGAAAACTTTGCAACCTAATTTTGAAAATGAAAGATAGTCGATATGGAGTTGATACCAGTGAATACATAGTAAATATACAGTCGATACACAATTAATATGCAATTCATACGTGGTTAATACACAGATAATACCTAGTTAATACTAAGTCAAT
>NW_021481760.1:0-262 GCF_001605985.2 Dendrobium catenatum | reverse complement strand
GGAGAGACAGTCAAAGGTCTGGAGATGGTCGTACGGATGTCCGGCAGATGGCAGCCGAGCGGTAGTTTGACGAAGGTCGGGCTGAAGTCTGGCAGGCGGCGGCCGGCCAGTCGGGCTGAAGTATCACATTTTATCAAGAATGACTAGTAATATCTTAGCAATTTCAATTAGCATAGTTGCATCTGAATCTACATCCGAATCTTTCTTATATCAGCTTAAAATGAAATTTAGTATAATGTAAAAAAAAAAAAGAGTAAGTAAA
>NW_021481759.1:0-227 GCF_001605985.2 Dendrobium catenatum | reverse complement strand
TTAAAGGGAATAATATGATGAAATTTATTTATAAGTGTGCATATCATTAACTAAAATCTGCACAATGTTTGGACTAGGTTTAATCTACTAAATGGTTAAGATAATCAAACTAGTTTAAGAACTACACGGTCCACTGACCACTTATGGTAAGGATTTGAAGGGGGAAAGGGGTTGGGAAAATTATAGAAATTTCACAAACTCAAAACTAAACATCATATAAAAAATCT
>NW_021481758.1:0-247 GCF_001605985.2 Dendrobium catenatum | reverse complement strand
TTCTATACGAGTCAATAGAAGTCGACAGGGTTCGAACCATTAAACAAATATACGATTGTGGCGACTGTTATATTTGTCTCAAAACATTCATATTAGGTCTTCAAGGCCTACAACTATAAGAATTCACTAATAAAGGCTCAAATCCTACAAAACCCGATCCTCGAGCAACAGCTTGGTCGAGTTGACAGGGTTCAATCAACAAATATAAATAACCCCGAACACCCCGATGATGGCCGTGTTGAATGCA
>NW_021481757.1:0-252 GCF_001605985.2 Dendrobium catenatum | reverse complement strand
TATTTAATGCATACAATTCAAAAGGAATTTCCTAAAAAATCCCTACAATCAATTTCCCTCCTAAAATCCATTCAAAAACCTTCCAAAAACCGTCCCGCAAAGCGTGCGTCACGCGCGGCTTCCGCCTGTTTTCGCGATTCTGGCCCGTGAACCGGTCCCGCCTGGACCGGCTGGACCGGTCCATTGGACCGGTCTAACAATACTCCCCTCCCAAACATCCACCTTGTCCGCAAGGTGGAAAGACGACACCCT
>NW_021481756.1:0-308 GCF_001605985.2 Dendrobium catenatum | reverse complement strand
TATTAATATTTAGGATTTTAAGTAATTTTTTTTAATGTTTAAAAATTATATCTTTCTTCCTTATTAAGTGACTATTTATTATGTTTCTTCTATTTTTTAATTTTTTACCATTTTATTACATTAATTATTTCAATCATAATAATTTTGTCTCGTTAAAAATTTAAAATTTTATATATCCTCAAAATTTTTTTTTGGTTGGGCACAAATCTCTTAGCAAAATCAAGCCGGAAACTTCCAAAATTAAATCTAGGATCACCTGAAATCCGATTTCAGCGAACTTACAGTCAAACTGAGCGTCTCAGAAATAC
>NW_021481755.1:0-302 GCF_001605985.2 Dendrobium catenatum | reverse complement strand
ATTGTTGGTGTGTTTGTTTATTTATTTTTACTGCACTTTGTGATGTGATTTGATTTGACGATTAGATTACCTGTAGGTTAGGAGCAATCTGGATTGTTAATACGATTTTCTGCAGGTGGCCACACTCATGCAGGGCATATGAAAAGGGGGCTAATTAATTAATAATAAATAAATGCTACAGGTGCTCCATTTTCTTAGTCCCCAAAATAAAAAGGAGTGTGGCTAATTAATTTAATTTAAATGAAAACATATAACTGCTTGGGATGATTTTTATATAAACTGTTTAGGATAACCCAGCAGGT
>NW_021481754.1:0-230 GCF_001605985.2 Dendrobium catenatum | reverse complement strand
CTCCAATCTAATTTTAATGCATGTTGGTGGAATCAGTCTCTTGCTGTGAAAAGGGAAATAAATTCATTGAAGAGAGAGATTAATATGATTTTTAGATAAAAATACTAGCTGTAGCTTCATCTTCTCCGTGAAATATAGTTACGAAGGCCATATCATTTGGCAGTTATGAAGATTAGTGCAATACTCATAACGGGTAATAGTGTTGTGATTATTTCTTTAAGAAGTTAAAA
>NW_021481753.1:0-305 GCF_001605985.2 Dendrobium catenatum | reverse complement strand
CTTCTACCCGACGTCGGACTTCTGCTCGTCAGCGGACTTCTACTCGTCGCCAGACTCCTGGTCGTCGACGAATTTTCGTCGGTCTTCTACCCGAAGTCAGACTTCTTCCTGTCGTCGGACTTCTGCTCGTCGGCAGACTGCTACTCGCCATCGGCTTCTGGCTTGAATGCTATTTGCAACGCATTCTCGAACTCTCCCCTTTGGCTCCACACTCGATCGTTGACTACTAACGGGCTTCAACTCGATCGTCCATCGCCAGCAAACCTCAGCTCAGATGGAAAAGAGATCCCGTAAACTCCTGCACC
>NW_021481752.1:0-212 GCF_001605985.2 Dendrobium catenatum | reverse complement strand
ACAGTCCAAGTCAAGTAAGAGTGTTTGCCAATCATCCAAACATAGTTCATAGACCTGAATTTGCAAAACAATTGTCTCAAGAAAAGGTAAAATACACATGTCATACATTACAAACTGACTCAGTCCTACTTTACCTAATCCTTGAGCTGGTTCGATTTGCAATTTGATCTTGTGGACCTGAAATATTAGTAGGCAAGACAGTCGTCGAAAAA
>NW_021481751.1:0-505 GCF_001605985.2 Dendrobium catenatum | reverse complement strand
GAAATAAAGATTCAAGGAATCGTATAACCAGTTCAAAAATCATTTGCGTCATTCTTAGG
Organism: Dendrobium catenatum; assembly: GCF_001605985.2. Classification (NCBI taxonomy): domain Eukaryota; kingdom Viridiplantae; phylum Streptophyta; class Magnoliopsida; order Asparagales; family Orchidaceae; genus Dendrobium; species Dendrobium catenatum. Next base: position 446 of record NW_021481751.1, on the reverse strand, counting down.
ATTAGAATCCGGGTTTGTTGTTAGTGGTGCCCGACCACTTTATTTTTCTATAAATTCTGGGTGTAATATGGACATTGGACATTGGATATTATAATTTTAGATTATTTAATTTGTTTGTTTACATTATTTGTGCAGTAGCTTTTCTTAGGGCCCTTGCATGTCGTGTTTGGTTTTAGCCTGGATTCGAATCGGAGAGATTTTTTTTCATAAGGGTACGTATAAAGTTTTTTTACTTGTAATTCTAATAAAATTTTTAGGCTCACACAGTAACTCTAACGACCTAAGAAGTAAGCTCGGGATCACCGAGAGTCAGTATAAGCATATTATTACTTTCTCTTCCTTGTAGGGCACCTCCTCGCCTGCGGGTTCTGGCAGACCACTTTACCTATGAGGGTGCAGTTCTGTCAAAGGGAAGTTGTGCAATCTCTAGGGAAAAACCTATTTTG
>NW_021481750.1:0-285 GCF_001605985.2 Dendrobium catenatum | reverse complement strand
ACCAAATGACATAATAAATACTTATTTTATTAAAAAAATAATAAAATTAGCATAATAATGATGTAATCATTTCATATTTGTGACAAAAATTAAACAACAACAACAACATAAAGCCTTTATCCCATTATGTGGGGTTGGCTATAAGAATATTTTTTTTCTCCATTGTGCCATGTTAAGAGTTAAATTCTTATTTAAATCTAATAAAAAATGTCATTTCTAATATTTTCTAACCAAGTCTTTTTAGGTCCACCTCTACCTTTCTTAATATAAGTCAAATCTAATACA
>NW_021481749.1:0-1064 GCF_001605985.2 Dendrobium catenatum | reverse complement strand
ATCGGCCTGGACGATGCCTACAGGAAATCACCTGGAATAAATCTGGCCAATTTCTGGAGCAAACTCTCAACTGATCGTCCCAGGACGATCCTGGAGCAGATTTTGATATTACACCTTCCCAACCATCGCTGGAGTTCATCCTGACCACCGCCGGAGTTCCTCCCGACCACCGCCAGAGTTCATCCAAACCATCAACAGACTTCTGCCAGTTCGTCGACCACCGCCGGACTTCCCCCAATTTGCCGATTGCCGCCAGACTTCTACCAGTTTGTCGACCGTTGATGGACTTATGCCAGTCCGTCGACCGCCATCGGACTTCCACTAATTCGCCAACTGCTATCGGACATCTGGCAGTTTGCCGACTATCGTCGGACTTCAGCTCGTCCGTCAATCATCACTGGAATTCTTCCTGACCGCATCCAAAGTTCTTTCTGGGCATCGACGAACAACTGCCAATCCGCAGAACACTGCAGGACTTCCGCCAGTTCGCCAACTATAGTCCTCCCAACCACCGTCATCCAACTACGGTCCTTCCGACCTCCATCACCCGCCAACTATGGTTCTTCCGACCTACATCGTTCGCCGACTATGGTTCTGCCGCCCCAAACAAACATGTCAACATTGATTCTTTCAACTCCCACCGTGTAATATACTATGTATGATGCATATTTGCCACATCAAGCCATGACCTTCCTCTTAAGGAAGGGTCTCATTTGTAATGGACTGCAAGCACTAGTGGATTCATTCAAACTGGGCTAGGCCCCATGGTTTTTCACCCTTTTCAGGGGTTTTCATGTAAAAATTATGTTGTCTCTTATAAATGCTACAAACTCTCCTTTCATCTGTTTGTGTGCTGGATCTTCGTATAACGCTAAGACGTTAAACTTTATCACTCTCTACCGCCGCGAATTTTCCAGGACGCAACAATAATTGATGAGATTAGGGCATGCTGATAAATCTAGAAGTACCATATTTGATCATTTATAGATGGAAATAATTTAGAGAAGATTAAGAAAAAATAATGAGGAATAAATCCCCATACCAACTTAACAGAACTTACAATA
>NW_021481748.1:0-444 GCF_001605985.2 Dendrobium catenatum | reverse complement strand
AAATCGATTAGGTGGTTAGATGGCTCCCCAATCCAGGTCAGGGTAAGTCTAGGTTCTGCACTGCATTAGTTAGGTTCGGACGACTATGGTCCAGCGTCCAACTTAGATTTCGGATATGAGGCAGATCTTTGATTATAAGACCCCAATCTCGGGAATATAATCCCAAATTTCTAATAAAATGCTCAACTCAAATTAAATCTCTTTTCGATCCTAAAATGTAAAGCCCAACACTTAGATTAAGTTGGGACACTTCCAGATGGTTCTGGAATCTCAAAGTGTCCCCTACCTCTCTTCCTTTGATTCTGTTAATAACTGTTCAATCTTGATCCACTCCCTTTTGATTTTCCAAAAGATTATATTCAATTTTTTTGATATCACTCCTAGAAAATCTAACAAAATTTTATTCTTATTTTCATCGAGAGTTTTCGTAGTGGATTCTATCTC
>NW_021481747.1:0-202 GCF_001605985.2 Dendrobium catenatum | reverse complement strand
TCCATGTTTGTTTTATCTTTCAAAGCTTAAGTTTCTATAACTCTCTCAGTGTAATTTATGTCCTGTTTTATCTACACTCCTGCCTAAATCTTAAAATAGTCCCCCAACTATTCATAAATACTTAATTTAACCTCAAAGTTTCGCATTGTCCCAATTTAGTCCCTCAACGATTACAAATTGTCCAATTTGATTCCTTTGTTAA
>NW_021481746.1:0-282 GCF_001605985.2 Dendrobium catenatum | reverse complement strand
ATTTTGAAAAAAGTAGTGGTCTTTCCTTTAGTAAAAATAAAAGCTGCTTTATTGGTTCTAAGTGGATCCCTAATCAGCGTATTTTAGCTATTAATAATGCTACTGCTTTTTACAGTTTACTCTTTCTTTAAAATATCTTGGTGTTCCTCTTTTTAAAGGTAGGAATTCTAATTTTTTATTTAATGATCTCATTACTTCGGTTCAAAACAAACTTCAATCATGGGATTCTAATTTCCTCAGTTTTTGTGGCAGACTCACTCTTATCAAAAGTGTCTTATGTGC
>NW_021481745.1:0-433 GCF_001605985.2 Dendrobium catenatum | reverse complement strand
TCCACATCAAACACATCAGACAAAAATCCGTACAAAAATCAGAATACAGAACTGACAGAACAGAACATAATGAATCAAATCAGAGCAGGACAGACAAAACAGATTAAATATCAAATCAGAACTGAATCATATATCAAATCAGAACAGATAGAATCGTACAGAAATCAGAATCAGATCATAACAGAACAGAACATAATCATATCAAATCAGATCAAAATCGTATCAGAACATATCAATTCAGAGTATATCAAATCAGAACGTATCAAAAGTCAGAACAGATCAAATCAGAACAGATAGAATCATACGGAAACCAGAGTCAGATCATATCAGAACAGAACATAATCGTATATCAGAATCATAATACAGATCAGATTAATTTATATCGTACGAAAATCAGATTCAGAACGTATCAAAATCAGAACAAAAGTCAGAA
>NW_021481744.1:0-223 GCF_001605985.2 Dendrobium catenatum | reverse complement strand
ATAATTGAGCGTGGAAAGAAAGTTCACTCTTATCTTTCTGAAGATGAAGATCGACCGTCCAAAAAGCCAAAGGTCTCATGTTTCAATAAAAAATTTGATCATGGCGATATTAGTTCTCATGTTCTAGATGTTGGAAAGGGGAGTTCATCAAAGCAATATGATTGTGAATCTGGAATGTATAAATTTTGCAAGAGAAATAAGTATGTGTGCACAATTTGCGACA
>NW_021481743.1:0-822 GCF_001605985.2 Dendrobium catenatum | reverse complement strand
TGATTCCTAAAACTCAAAAATCTCAAAATCCTACTTTCGGTGCATGTAGTGCGGCAAGCAACCACCTATGCGCGCTTTTCTTAGCGCGATGAGAGGAAACTTATTGTGGTGCTTGCGGTAAGGTGGGTGAGCCTTGTGCTTGCTTTTCTTATCATGGCAGGGTAAAACCTAAGTACCCTTGTACAAGCTTCAATGCCTATAGGGAAAAAAGTGTTTTCAAATAGTTACCCCTAAAGACCTTTGCACGCCTTTCTTGGTGTGATGGGGAAGATGACCATGGCCATAGTGTTGCCCGACACCAACCATACAAGTCTTTCTTAATGTGATGGGCATGTTAAGAATCCTCAAATTTCCTCTAAATGACAGAGATACCAAGGGGGCTGCTGAAATTCAAGATGAAAATGCACAAAATTTAAACAAAATGTAGGGAACTAAATATACAAATTGGACCACAAGGAACCTGACTTAAGCTAATTCACTGGGAACCGGACCTAGTATTTAACATAAAAATTTTGTAAATCACAAAATGATAAAATCAAATGAAAATGAATATCAATGAACAAACAGGACACTCGTGGCATGTAAAGAATAGTAAACACACAAAGAAGTACAACTACCTGTGAATATGGACATAATACTTGCATAAATACAATAGCTTATTTGTGGAGGAGGGAGATTTGTAATGAACACACATATGAGAGGCAAGATGAGCACAACAAATGTCATGGTGTGTTCTGTTTTATTGAAAAATATATTGTTTTATAATTTGTAAAATGTTTAATTTCCTTTGGAAAAGTTAAAAGGTTGAATTTTAGTTTTGGA
>NW_021481742.1:0-512 GCF_001605985.2 Dendrobium catenatum | reverse complement strand
ATCAAACTTGCGTAGTAGGATCTCTTAGTGTCTTTTGTGAAGTAGTTAGTGCTTTCTTATTTGAATTAAATTCTTTTAGTGGTTATTTCTAAAGGTGAATTTTGGAGTTCAAAGTTTTAGGTAGTTTTAAGTTAGACTCCCTTTGTGTGTCTTTCTATAAGAGGTATTTTGGGGTTTGAGGTATTAAGGAGCTTTGTGTCTGAAATTCTCTAGTGTCTTTTTAGGAATAAGATAATCCTCACTTGTTTGAGTTAGATTCTTTTAGTATTAGCTTCTAAAAAGGAGGTATAGATCTTTGGATAAGTCTGAAACAAAAGAGTCTACCTTTAGGTTTAGTTTTAGAAGTTTGTTTGTAGAATGTTGTAGGTAGATGTCTTAATTGTAGCAAGTGCCTCATTTGGACTGTGGGAACATTAAAGGGCATTGTTAATGTTGATTTAGGGTACACTTGACTTCAAAGAAGTGTGTCCAAAATAATAATGCCTACATTCCTTTTATTTCTGATTTTCATT
>NW_021481741.1:0-570 GCF_001605985.2 Dendrobium catenatum | reverse complement strand
CGCTAAATTTGGACCCATTTGGGCTTGGATTGAACTGATTTTTGTGTTGTTTGGTTCATCTCATCGAGACATTCAGTTTGAGTGTAAATTTACTGAAATCGGAGTTTGAATTGTCACAATTTAATTTTAGAAGTTTTCAGTTCATATGCATATATAGAATCATATATGATCAAGAAGATTTTTGATGGCGTATCCATGAATAAATAACTTTTAATTGAAAGCGTCACCTTTAATTTTTCCCCTGTAAGAAAAAAATTGACTGCCAAAATTTATATTTGATGTAAATAAAATTTATCATAAATATTAACAATAATTTCAAATAAAGTAATTAAAGGAATTTTTCTAGCCCTTTTCAAATCTTAATAGTGAAGAAAAATATAATATTTAACTATTTATTTCTATATTTATTTTGTTTCTTAATTTTTTAAAATAAATATATTTTTTTGAGTTAATTAGTGATTACGATGTATAACGTACAAATTTCCATCAATACTTTGCGAAGTAAACAACGGACAATATTGAAATTGGATTATGCAAATAAGTCAAAAAGGAATTGAAAACATGAAAAGC
>NW_021481740.1:0-1419 GCF_001605985.2 Dendrobium catenatum | reverse complement strand
AATGCTTTCAATCGCAGAACAACAATGGCATTTAGACCGCAAATAAAAACCTTTTTTTCCAAAGCCTAACATCAACAGGAAGAAAGCCTTTAAAACACCTCCACGCCAAAATAGAATAAGCTAAAGGAATATTATTATGCCAGATGTTACCATATAAAGAAGAAGCCTCATTTTTAATTCTAAACATATCCCAAACTTTTTTAATATTGAAAAGACCATCAGCAGAGCAGTTAAAAATAATACGGTCATTCTCACAGATATTCAAGGGGATATTCAAGATTTGAATTAAAATGACCTCAGGTAACAGATTAGAAAGTTTATTGATATTCCAAATTCCATTATCAATAAAATAACTAAGATTAGTAGAAATCAGAGTATGAGAAGAAAGTAAGCTGTCGATCGAACCCACACCCAACCAATTGTCTTGCCAAAAGAAAATCTCCCCTTTACCCAAACCCCATTGGATAAAAGGCTCAGCAACCCAGCTAATGTTACATAAACGTTTCCAAACAGGAGAATCAGTCTTCTTACTCAAACAGCCAATAGGATGCTTCTCTTTGCAATACTTTGCATGCAAAAAATTAGCCCATAAACTACTATTAGAACGAAAGGAAAACCAGAATTTGTAAGAAAAAGCCGTAACCATATCCAGAATACTCTTACACCCAAGACCTCCTTCATCCAAGGGGCCACACATTTTAAACCAAGAAGCCCACAAAATACAAGATTTACTATCCTTGCCTCCCAAAAAAAACTTATTAATGAGTCTTTCTAATCTAAGGCAAATAATAGCAGGTGAAGGATTAAGCGTATGAAAAATATAAATAGGGATCGAATTTAAAACATGTTTAATTAACAGCAGTCTACCACCAAAAGAGAGAAAATTCGTGGACCAATTTGAAATTTTATTTTGAAACACATTGACCAAATCATCAAAAAGCAAACTTTTCTTTCTACCTTTAAAGATAGGAATACCTAAGTATTTAATAGGCAAAGAAGATAAATTAAAACCATAAATCCTCTTAATGTCGTTAATTTTACTAATACTAGTAGACTTAGAGACAATAAACGTACTTTTATTCAGATTGATAGACAGACCATTCATGTTCTGAAAGTCGTTTAAATGCTTCATAAGACATTTAATATTAGTCAAGGAACTATTAGCAAAAATGATAAAATCATCCGCAAAACTCAAATGAGTAATCAGGATACCACCCATCATATGATAAAGCAAATTAGGATATCTTCTATAAAGACACTCCAATCCCCTGGAAAGATAATCAACAGTAATAATGAATAAAGCAGGAGAAAGGGGGTCTCCTTGGCGCAAACCTTGAGAGGATTTAAAAAAACCATTGCTCTTACCATTAATGATAATAGAAAAATAACAATGCTCGATACTGTTTTTAATCAAAGAAA